>NC_056749.1:68831388-68838888 GCF_019279795.1 Protopterus annectens | reverse complement strand
GAATGCCTTGGTTACTACAGAAAAATTATTTTTATATCACTTGCCATGTGATAGTGAGGGACAGTAACCATACAGTCATCCGCATGGATCTTAGTAAAATATGATCATTTGCAAAGAATTCTGAAGTAGTCACTCATTCTGTGTCACCAGTGCCCTAGTAACTCAGTCTGTGTCACCAGTGCCCTGATCACTCAGCCTGAGTCACCCTTGCCCTGGTCACTCAGTCTGTGTCACCACTGCCCTTGTCACTCAGTCTGTGCCACCATTGCCCATATACAGGGCTTTAAACCTTTGTTGTCAGCTTTCATCTCAGTCTTCACACACAGTTCACAGTTTTTATGAATTATGTCATTACCTACATTTTGACTAACACTGTAAGTACTTTGAGGATTTTCTTGAAATGTTACACTATGTGGTATGGAAAGTCATAGTACTTGAGTTTTTAAGAGACTTACTATAAACATGGTCTCATTCTTCTTAGCTAAGTGTTGGAGTTCATGAATTACTTAAATCTTAGTTGAAACAAAACTTCTCTGGCAAAGACAATACCACAGTACTCATTGAAATGAATGGAAATGTTTTGACCTGTGTCTTTACACCTAAAGACAGGTCAAAACAATTCCTTTCATTTCAATGAGACATTGAAAAGAGGTGAAAATGTCCCCAGTCACATTAACAAGGTGGTGGAGACAGAGATTCATTCCTCAGGTCTGACAGATTCCCATGCTATCAATACTTCACATTTAAGGGATTGTAATTTCAATTTATGAAAAGTGACACAGAAGCCATTATTGGTGGGGTATGGCTCTGTACGAGGTATGACATACTTTGAACTTCCTGCAGGATATTTTGCTCATTTCAGATCACACAGTCAGAGTGAAAACCGGGAGAAGAGTTTCTTGCAATCTTTTCTATTGTCAAAGGAGGAAGTCTTGTTGATCCATGCCTTGTTACATGGATATTGGCTACATTGCTAATTTCTTGATGGAATTATTTTGAAATTGCCATCTTTGTAGAGGAAGACTACTACCAGAAGACAGTGTGAACCATAAATATGCCAGATAGGTGCTGGGTATTACAGGTAAGTGCAACGTTTTATTTTTGAGAGCTTGTAAGGCTGTGATAAGTCAGTGGTTTCAGCTCCTATGCTGGGGGGTGTATGGTGACGAGTAAATGGGTACAAATTATGCATTTTGTGTACTTCGGCTTTATTTTTTTCTTTTTTATTAAACAGAATGTGTCATAACATTTTACTTGTTTATTTCAAAAGTTTCATATTTTAACTTTGATGTGTGTGTGTGTGTGTGTGTGTGTGTGTGTGTGTGTGTGTGTGTGTGTGTGTGTGTGTGTGTGTGTGTGTGTGTGTGCGTGTGTGTGTGTGTGTGTGTGTGTGTGTGTGTGTGTGTGTGTGTGCGTGTGTGTGCGTGTGTGTGTGTGTGCGTGTGTGTGTGTGTGTGTGTGTGTGTGTGTGTGTGCGTGTGTGTGTGTGTGTGTGTGTGCTTATTTCCACCATTTTGATTTATGTTTATTTCAGTACTGTTTGTTTTACTGAATACATCATGGTTGCTCGGTTTGTTTCTTGATGGGTTGGATATAGCTGACTATTTGCCTGTACATGCGTGTATACATTTGTACTTTGTGTACTTTTAGACTAGTCCAGTCTTGTTTGAGGTTAAAGGTCCAGGAACATGTTTAACTGTGACTTCCTGATAAGGATTTCTGCACATATGCTCTACAGTTTTACACATTCAGGCTCTTATGACATTAGTCCCCATTAGTCTAATTAGGTAGAGTTGTCAGAGTGGTCCATTATGAAAACACTTCGTTTGGATGCTAGAGACAGCCTGCAGTCACAGACAATCAGCCTTTGCAGTGGAAGACTGAGACATTGATTTATTTATTGTGTTTGTGCAATTTTTACGTGGAGCTCAACCAATTTGCTGTTATTCATAGATTAGCGTGGATATAACTGCAGTCTTAGCATGTACAGTGATGCAAGAGATTGTAATTATGTTACCCTGTCCTTTGTTATATCATCTTTATTCATAGATTAGTGTGGATATAACTGCAGTCTTAACATGTACAGTGATGCAAGAGATTGTAATTTTGCTGCCCTGTCCTTTGTTATATCATCTTTATTCATAGATTAGTGTGGATATAACTGCAGTGTTAGCATGCACAGTGATGCAAGAGATTGTAATTTTGCTACCCTGTCCTTTGTTATATCATCTTTATTAATAGATTAGTGTGGATATAACTGCAGTCTTAGCATGCACAGTGATGCAAGAGATTGTAATTTTGCTACTATGTCCTTTGTTATATCATCTTTATTCATAGATCAGTGTGGATAGAACTGCAGTCTTAGCATACACAGTGATGCAAGAGATTGTAATTTTGCTACCCTGTCCTTTGTTATATCATCTTTATTCATAGATTAGTGTGGATATAACTGCAGTCTTAGCATGTACAGTGATGCAAGAGATTGTAATTTTGCTACCATGTCCTTTGTTATATCATCTTTATTCATAGATTAGTGTAGATATAACTGCAGTCTTAGCATTTACAGTGATGCAAGAGATTGCAATTTTGCTACCCTGTCCTTTGTTATATCATCTTTATTCATAGATTAGTGTGGATATAACTTCAGTCTTAGCATGTACAGTGATGCACGCGATTGTAATTTTGCTACCATGTCCTTTGTTATATCATCTTTATTCATAGATCAGTGTGGATATAACTGCAGTCTTAGCATGTACAGTGATGCAAGCGATTGTAATTTTGCTACCATGTCCTTTGTTATATCATCTCTATTCATAGATTAGTGTGGATATAACTGCAGTCTTAGCATGTACAGTGATGCAAGAGATTGTAATTTTGCTGCACTGTCCTTTGTTATATCATCTTTATTCATAGATTAGTGTGGATATAACTGCAGTCTTAGCATGTACAGTGATGTAAGAGATTGTAATTTTGCTACCGTGTCCTTTGTTATATCATCTTTATTCATAGATTAGTGTTGATATAACTGCAGTCTTAGCATGTACAGTGATGCAAGAGATTGCAATTTTGCTACCCTGTCCTTTGTTATATCATCTTTATTCATAGATTAGTGTGGATATAACTGCAGTCCTAGCATGTACAGTGATGCAAGAGATTGTAATTTTGCTACCATGTCCTTTGTTATATCATCTCTATTCATAGATTAGTGTGGATATAACTGCAGTCTTAGCATGTACAGTGATGCAAGAGATTGTAATTTTGCTACCATGTCCTTTGTTATATCATCTTTATTCATAGATTAGTGTTGATATAACTGCAGTCTTAACATGTACAGTGATGCAAGCAATTGTAATTTTGCTACCCTGTTTTTTGTTATATCATCTCTATTCATAGATTAGTGTGGATATAACTGCAGTCTTAGCATGTACAGTGATGCACGTGATTGTAATTTTGCTACCATGTCCTTTGTTATATCATCTTTATTTATAGATTAGTATGGATATAACTGCAGTCTTAGCATGAACAGTGATGCAAGCGATTGTAATTTTGCTATCATGTTCTTTGTTATATCATCTCTATTCATAGATTAGTGTGGATATAATTGCAGTCTTAGCATGAACAGTGATGCAAGAGATTGTAATTTTGCTACCCTGTCCTTTGTTATATTATCTCTATTCATAAATTAGTGTGGATATAACTGCAGTCTTAGCATGTACAGTGATGCAAGCGATTGTAATTTTGCTACCATGTCCTTTGTTATATCATCTCTATTCATAGATTAGTGTGGATATAACTGCAGTCTTAGCATGTACAGTGATGCAAGAGATTGTAATTTTCCTACCCTGTCCTTTGTTATATCATCTCTATTCATAGATTAGTGTGGATATAACTACAGTCTTAGCATGTACAGTGATGCAAGAGATCGTAACTTTGCTACCCTGTCCTTTGTTATATCATCTCTAGTCATAGATTAGTGTGGATATAACTGCAGTCTTAGCATGTACAGTGATGCAAGCGATTGTAATTTTGCTACCATGTCCTTTGTTATATCATCTCTATTCATAGATTAGTGTGGATATAACTGCAGTCTTAGCATGTACAGTGATGCAAGAGATTGTAATTTTCCTACCCTGTCCTTTGTTATATCATCTCTATTCATAGATTAGTGTGGATATAACTGCAGTCTTAGCATGTACAGTGATGCAAGAGATTGTAATTTTGCTACCATGTCCTTTGTTATATCATCTCTATTCATAGATCATTGTGGATATAACTGGAGTCTTAGCATGTACAGTGATGCAAGTGATTGTTATTTTGCTACCATGTCCTTTGTTATAACATCTTTATTCATAGATTAGTGTGGCTATAACTGCAGTCTTAGCATGTACAGTGATGCAAGCGATTATAATTTTGCTACCATGTCCTTTGTTATATCATCTTTATTCATAGATTAGTGTGGATATAACTGCAGTCTTAGCATGCACAGTGATGCAAGAGATTGTAATTTTGCTACCATGTCCTTTGTTATATCATCTTTATTCATAGATTAGTGTGGATATAACTGCAGTCTTAACATGTACAGTGATGCAAGCAATTGTAATTTTGCTACCCTGTCCTTTGATATATCATCTCACATCAAGTTCCCTGATGTTGTTGGCTTTTTTTTTCGTTAACTTACACATTCAGAACTGCAGGCAGTAGAGAGGTAACAAACTCCTGTCATACTTCAAGAAAGTGCAGGAAAGGAAGAATTATAGACAAATAAACAGAAAGTAAGATAGGAGATGAGCAGTTTGGATTCAGATCAGGAAGTATCATGGTCAATCTAATGTTGGCAGTGAGACAGATTGTGGAGGAGAAACGAAAGATGAGGAAGGAGTCCAAATGAGCATTCCTGGACTTACAGAAAGCATATGACAAAGTTGATTTGGGCAGTCCTGCAACTTACTGACATCCCAGAAACATTGACAGAATTAGTGCAGACTATGTGCAAGGACCTAATGGTACAAGTACTAACAGTATTCAAGGCTCAGCGCTGAGCTCAGTGTTGTTTATACTAGTGATGGACTATATTAGTAAACTGGTTGGAGGGGACAGGTCAACAAAGCTGATGTAAGCAGATGACGTGGCATTACAAGCAGACTGTGAACCAATGACTGGTGTTGAAACCATGGCCTTAAGCTTAATGCCAAAAAAATACGTCATCATCCCCTCTGGGGAAAACTCAGTTCCACTAATTACCACATCAATGGGAGCCCACTGAACACTGAAGGCGTTATAAGAGATCTGTGGACACAGGTTAACGGTAACCTCTCCTTTGACCACCACACTGCCATTGTGGTCAGAAAGTCCTTCTATGTGGCACGTTTCATTACTAAGGGTTTTGCATCCAGGAAGAAAGAGTTCATTATCTCGCTCTACTCCTCCCTCGTTAGACCAATCATTGAGTACAATGCTCCATTTGGCATGTACCTCACTAGACACCTGCAACAACTGGAGAGGCCACAAAAGTACCTCACAAAGAGGATCCTAGGCCTTAAACACTTGTCCTATATGGACAGACTCAAACTCTCACTATTCTCTGTCTCATATCGTCTACTAAGAGGCGATCTCTGCTTGACTTACAAAGCCATGTCTGACCCAGTTCTGTTAGAAATGCTACATCTAAAGAAATCCCAATCCCTCCACACTATATGCTTCAAAGATCTCAACCTCATTACCACAATCAACAGAACATGCTGGAGGGACAGATTCATAACCAAGAGACTGCCCATGCTATGGTACAGACTTCCCATACATGTCAAGCAGAGCACCTCACTGGCCCCCTTCAAGAGAAATCTTGATGAGTGGATGGGAAATAGAAAGTTCACCCTGGCAATCACTTCAGTGGCTGTATTTGATAGAGGCACTAGGAACTAACATCGGGCGACATGATACCAGGGCACTTTTATGGGTTAGGCTTGTAAATTCTACAGGACTGCTGGCCTAGTACACACCTTTGAACCTATGAACATATGAACAAGAAGTTCAGCTAATGATTGGGGTATGAATAAAAAACTGAAATCACATAGAACAAAACTGAATATAGACAAGACAGTTGTCATAGCAGCAAATGGAGAAATCAAAAGAAACAGAAAAATGAGACTGGAGGGAAGATATCAAAACAGGATAACAGTTTCAAGCGTCTAGGAGGGATGGTTGAGGAGAAGGTAAGTCTGAATGCGGAGGTCACAGCTAGAATCAGAGGGGCTGCAGGCAAATGGCACAGAGTGTTAGGGGGTAGCGTGTGAGAGAATAATGTCAAAGAAGCTGAAAAGTAAGGTGTCCAAACCCACATTATGACCAAGACTTCTTTATGGTACAGAAACCTGGGCAGTGAAGGCTGAGCAGTTGAGGACGGTGAAAGTGATGGAGATGAAGTGACTTTGATGGTGGTTGGATGCACATTGTGGGACACATGAATAAAATGGTGACATCACCACATCACCCTTATAGTGCCTTTTTTAGGCAAGGTTCAAATGACAAATTCACCACCGTAACAGGTACAAGCAAGCAAAATCTGAGGGTAATGCTACTCAATGCTAGAAGTCTAAACCTCAAAATGCATTCACTTGAGGCACTCCTTAAAACGGAGAACATTGACATCTGTGCAGTGACAGAGACCTGGCTCAAAGCTCCAGAGAGCAGCCCTGCATTACCAGGCTTCAATTCATACCAAACCTTTTGGCCACCTAACCCAGAAAGAAGCATTAAAGGCGGAGGCATGTCCATATTCATTAAAGATATCCACACCTCCAGGCTACTTGCACAGCATAATGCATCCGAGATTATCCAAGTGCAACTAACTCTGGGCAAGACTGCAATCCAAATTGTAGCTTGCTACAGACCCCCCCACTGTGCCCCAGGATTCACACTCCTCATTTCTTGATACACTGGAAAGTATTAGGGTACAACCCAACACTCTAATAATGGGCAATTTCAACTACCCCACCATTAACTGGGAAAACTACTCATGTACCAACTCTTTTGCTCAACGTTTTCTAGAATTCATAAATTCCAACGCCTTTGGATCAACTTATTCACACCCCCACCAGGGGCAGCAATATCCTAGACCTGGTCATTACCAACATGGGAAACCGGTGTTCCATATCAGAGGTCAATTCCTCATTGGTCAGATCAGACCACAAGCTAATCAACCTAGACATCCACATCCCCCCCCCCCAATTAGGGAAACCATCGTAACAAACTTCTCCAAAGCCAACTTCACACTTCTTAAGACAGAAGCGGCAAACTTCATGACACCCATGCAGAAGGACAATAGAGGTATGACTGCCAAATCCTACACAAATGCACTTTATAAGCACTTACACAAATGCATGGATCATGCTATCCCTAATAGAACCAAGATGTTATCCTCCAAAAAAAGGAAGCCAATCTGGTGGTCCTCTGCCATAAACAAACTCTACAACAGAAGAAAGAAACTGTTGCAAAAAAGAGTAA
>NC_056749.1:68746388-68826388 GCF_019279795.1 Protopterus annectens | reverse complement strand
CATAAATGAACTACAGACATGCAATGCAAGGTACGAAAGCATCACTCATGTGAATCTCACTGTTTGGATGAACTGCAGACATAAAATGCAAGGTATGAACATATCACATGGGAAACTCACTGTTTGAATGAACCGCAGACATGAAATGCAGGGTATGAAGCATCACTTATGGGACTCTCACTGTTTAAATGAACTGCAGACATGCAATGCAGGATATGAAAGCATAACTCATGGGAATCTCACTGAATGAACTTCAGACATGCAATGCAAGGTATGAAAGCATCACTCATGGGAATCTCACTGTTTGAATGAACTGCAGACATGCAATGCAAGGTATGAAAGCATCACTCATGCAAATCTCACTGTTTGAATGAACTACAGACATGCAATGCATAGTATGAAAGCATCCTCATGGGAATCTCACTGCTTGGATGAACTGCAGACATGCAATGCAGGATATGACAGAATCACATGGGAATCACAGTATTTGAATGAACTGCAGACATGCAATGCAAGGTATGAAAGCATCACTCATGGGAATCTCACTGTTTGAATGAACTGCAGACATGCAGTGCAGGAATCTCACTGTTTGAATGAACTGCAGACATGCAGTGCAGGGTATGAAAGCATCACTCATGGGAATCTCACTGTTTAAATGAACTGCAGACATACAATGCAGGATATGAAAGCATAACTCATGGGAATCTCACTGAATGAACTTCAGACATGCAATGCAAGGTATGAAAGCATCACTCATGGGAATCTCACTGTTTGAATGAACTGCAGACATGCAATGCAAGGTATGAAAGCATCACTCATGCAAATCTCACTGTTTGAATGAACTACAGACATGCAATGCATAGTATGAAAGCATCCTCATGGGAATCTCACTGCTTGGATGAACTGCAGACATGCAATGCAGGATATGACAGAATCACATGGGAATCACAGTATTTGAATGAACTGCAGACATGCAATGCAAGGTATGAAAGCATCACTCATGGGAATCTCACTGTTTGAATGAACTGCAGACATGCAGTGCAGGGTATGAAAGCATCACTCATGGGAATCTCACTGTTTGAATGAACTGCAGACATGCAATGCAAGGTATGACCGAATCACATGGGAAGCACAGTGTTTGAATGAACTGCAGACATGCAGTGCAAGGTATGAAAGCATCACTCATGGGAACCTCACTGTTTGAATGAACTGCAGATATGAAATGTAGGGTATGAAAGCATCACTTGTGGGAATCTCACTGTTTCAATGAACTTCATACATGCAATGCTAGGTATGATAGCATCACTCATATGAGTCTCACTGTTTGAATGAACTGCAGACATGCAATGCAAGGTATGACGACATTGCTCATGGGAATCTCACTGAATGAACTGCAGACATGCAATGCAGGGTATGAAAGCATCCCATGGGAATCTCACTGTTTGAATGAACTGCAGACATGTAATGCAGGGTATGAAAGCATCACATGGGAATCTCACTGTTTGAATTAACTGCAGACATGCAATGCAGGGCAGGAAAGCCTCACTCATGGGAATCTCACTGTTTGAATGAACTGCAGACATGTAGTGCAAGGTATGAAAGCATCACTCATGGGAATCTCACTGTTTGAATGAACTGCAGACATGCAATGCAGGGTATGAAGCATCAAGTATGGGAATCTCACTGTTTGAATGAGCTGCAGACATGCAATGCAAGGTATGAAAGAATCACTCATGGGAATCTCACTGTTTAAATGAACTGCAGACATGCAATGCAGGATATGAAAGAATCACTCATGGGAATCTCACTGAATGAACTGCAGACATGCAATGCAGGGTATGAAACACCACTCATGGGAATCTCACTGTTTGAATGAACTGCAGACATGCAATGCAGGGTATGAAGCATCAAGTATGGGAATCTCACTGTTTGAATGAACTGCAGACATGCAATGCAAGGTATGAAAGCATCACTCATGGGAATCTCACTGTGTGAATGAACTGCAGACATGCAATGCAAGGTATGAAGCATCACGTATGGGAATATCACTGTTTGAATGAGCTGCAGACATGCAATGCAAGGTATGAAAGCATCACTCATGCGAATCTCACTGTTTGAATGAACTGCAGACATGTAATGCAAGGTATGACAGACTCACATGGGAAGCACAGTGTTTGAATGAACTGCAGACATGCAGTGCAAGGTATGAAAGCGTCACTCATGGGAATCTCACTGTTTGAATGAACTGCAGACATGCAGTGCAGGGTATGAAAGCATCACTCATGGGAATCTCACTGTTTGAATCAACTGCAGACATGCAATGCAAGGTATGACAGAATCACATGGGAAGCACAGTGTTTGAATGAACTGCAGGCATGTAGTGCAAGGTATGAAAGCATCACTCATGGGAACCTCACTGTTTGAATGAACTGCAGACATGCAATGCAGGGTATGAAAGCATCACTTGTGGGAATCTCACTGTTTCAATGAACTACATACATGCAATGCAAGGTATGATAGCATCACTCATATGAGACTCACTGAATGAACTGCAGACATGCAATGCAAGGTATGATGGCATTGCTCATGGGAATCTCACTGAATGAACTGCAGACATGCAATGCAAGGTATGAAAGCATCACTCATGAGAATCTCACTGTTTGAATAAACTGCAGACATGCAATGCAAGGTTTGAAAGCATCACTCATGGGGATATCACTGTTTGAATGAACTGCAGACATGCAATGCAAGGTATGACAGCATCACTCATGGGAATCTCACTGTTTGAATGAACTGCAGACATGCAATGCAAGGTATGACAGCATCACTTATGGGAATCTCACTGTTTGAATGAGCTGCAGACGTGCAACACAAGGTAAGACAGCATCACTCATAGGAATCTCACTGATTGAATGAACTGCAGACATGCAATGCAAGGTATGACAGCATCACTCATGGGAATATCAGTGTTTGCATGAGCTGCAGACATGCAATGCAAGGTATGACAGCATTACTTATGGGAATATCACTGTTTAAATGAATTGCAGACATGCAATGCAAGGTATGAAAGCATCACTCATGTGAATATCACTGTTTGAATGAACTGCAGGCATGCAATGTAAGGTATGCCAGCATCACTCATGTGAATCTCATTGTTTGAATTAACTGCAGACATGCAGTGCAGGGTATGAAATCATTACTCATGGGAATCTTACTGTTTGAATGAACTGCAGACATGCAATGCAGGGTATGAAAGCATCACTCATGGGAATCTCACTGTTTGAATGAACTACAGACATTTATTTATTTATTTATTGCAGTTGGTTTACCAGGATAGTCCATTGGGCCTTGAAGAACCCGTTTTCAATGGAGTCCTGGGGAGAAAAGCTCCAAAAAAGAAATAAATGTACATTAACATTTGACAGTAATATCTAGATACATGCTAGTAAAAGAACATAAGCAAAAACATAAATGTACATTAACATTTGACAGTAACAGCCTTGGTACATGCTACCAAAGGAACAAGAGCAAAACATAAATGCAGATTAATGAACAAACATAGTAGATGAATAAAGTAGGTTATGGTATTACAGGGCATTTAGTAGAGTTTGTTATTTCGCAGAGTTGGTTATGAGGGGTGGTTGCAAGAGCAATGCAAGGTATGAAAGGATCACTCATGGGAATCTCACTGAATGAACTGCAGACATGCAAAGCAAGGTATGAAAGCATCACTCATGGGAATCTCACTGTATGAATGAACTGCAGACATGCAATGCAGGGTATTAAAGCATCACTCATGGGAATCTCACTGTTTGAATGAACTGTAGACATGCAAGCAAGGTATGACAGCATCACTCAAGGGAATCTCACTGTTTCAATGAACTAAAAACATGGAATGCAAGGTATGAAAGCATCACTCATGGGAATCTCACTGTTTGAATGAACGACACACATGCAATGCAAGGTATGGCAGCATCACTCATGGGAATCTCACTATTTGAATGAACTGCAGATATGCAATGCAATGTATGAAAGCATCACTAATGGGAATCTCACTGTTTGAATGAACTGCAGACATGCAGTGCAAGGTATGAAAGCATCACTCATGGCAATCTCACTGTTTGAATGAACTGCAGACATGCAATGCAGAGTAGGAAACACCACTCATGGGAATCTTAATGTTGGAATGAACTGCAGACATGCAATGCAGGCTATGAAAGCATCACTCATGAGAATCTCACTGTTTGCATGAACTGCAGACATGCAATGCAAGGTATGAAAGAATCACTCATGGGAATCTCACTGTTTGAATGAACTGCAGACATGCAATGCAAGGTATGAAAGCATCACTCATGTGAATATCACTGTTTGAATGAACTGCATGCATGAAATGCAAGGTATGACAGCATCACATGGGAATCACAGTGTTTGAATGAAATGCAGACATGTATTGCAAGGTATGAAAGGATCACTCATGGGAATCTCAATGTTTGAATGAACTGCAGACATGCAATGCAGGGTATGAAAGCATCACTTGTGGGAATCTCACTGTTTCAATGAACTGCAGACATGCAATGCAAGGTATGATAGCATCACTCATGGGAATCTCACTGTTTGAATGAACTGCAGACATGCAATGCAGGGTACGAAAGCATCACTTGTGGGAATCTCACTGTTTCATTGAACTGCAGACATGCAATGCAGGGTATGAAAGCACCGCTCATGGGAACCTCACTATTTCAATGAACTGCAGACATGCAATGCAAGGTATGACAGCATCATACATGCAATGCAGGGTATGAAAGAAACACTCATGGGAATCTCACTGTTTGAATGAACTGCAGACATGCAATGCAGGGTCTGAAAGCATTAATTGTGGGAATCTCACTGTTTCAATGAACTGCAGACATGCAGTGCAAGGTATGCAAGCATCACTCATGGGAATCTCACTGTTTGAATGAACTGCAGACATGCAATGCAGGGTATGAAGCTTCACTTATGGGACTCTCACTGTTTGAATGAGCTGCAGACATGCAATGCAAGGAATGAAAGCATCACTCATGGGAATCTCACTGTTTAAATGAACTGCAGACATGCAATGCAGGATATGAAAGCATCACTCATGGGAATCTCACTGAATGAACTGCAGACATGCAATGCAAGGTATGAAAGCATCACTCATGGGAATCTCACTGTTTGAATGAACTGCAGACATGCAGTGCAGGGCATGAAACCATCACTCATGGGAATCTCACTGTTTGAATGAACTGCAGACATGCAATGCAAGGTATGACAGAATCACATGGGAAGCACAGTGTTTGAATGAACTGCAGACATGCAGTGCAAGGTATGAAAGCATCACTCATGGGAACCTCACTGTTTGAATGAACTGCAGATATGAAATGCAGAGTATGAAAGCATCACTTGTGGGAATCTCAGTGTTTCTCTGAACTTCATACATGCAATGCTAGGTATGATAGCATCACTCATATGAGTCTCACTGTTTGAATGAACTGCAGACATGCAATGCAAGGTATGACGGCATTGCTCATGGGAATCTCACTGAATGAACTGCAGGCATACAATGCAGGGTATGAAAGCATCCCATGGGAATCTCACTATTTGAATGAACTGCAGACATGCAATGCAGGGTATGAAAGCATCACATGGGAATCTCTCTGTTTGAATTAACTGCAGACATGCAATGCAGGGCAGGAAAGCCTCACTCATGGGAATCTCACTGTTTGAATGAACTGCAGACATGCAATGCAGGGTACGAAGCATCACGTATGGGAATCTCATGGTTTGAATGAGCTGCAGACATGCAATGCAAGGTATGAAAGCATCACTCATGGGAATCTCACTGTTTGAATGAACTGCAGACATGCAATGCAAGATATGAAAGCATCACTCATGGGAATCTCACTGTTTAAATGAACTGCAGACATGCAATGCAAGGTATGAAAGCATCACTCATGTGAATCTCACTGTTTGAATGAACTACAGACATGCAGTGCATAGTATGAAAGCATCCTCATGGGAATCTCACTGCTTGAATAGACTGCAGACATGCAATGCAGGATATGACAGAATCACATGGGAATCACAGTGTTTGAATGAACTGCAGACATGCAGTGCAAGGTATGAAAGCATCACTCATGGGAATCTCACTGTTTGAATGAACTGCAGACATGCAGTGCAGGGTATGAAAGCATCACTCATGGAAATCTCACTGTTTGAATGAACTGCAGACATGCAATGCAAAGTATGACAGAATCACATAGGAAGCACAGTGTTTGAATGAATTGCAGACATGCAGTGCAAGGTATGAAAGCATCACTCATGGGAACCTCACTGTTTGAATGAACTGCAGACATGCAATGCAGGGTATGACGGCATTGCTCATGGGAATCTCACTGAATGAACTGCAGACATGCAATGCAAGGTATGAAAGCATTACTCATGAGAATCTCACTGTTTGAATGAACTGCAGACATGCAATGCAAGGTATGAAAGCATCACTCATGGGGATCTCACTGTTTGAATGAACTGCAGACATGCAATGCAAGGTATGACAGCATCACTCATGGGAATTTCACTGTTTTAATGAACTACAGATATGCAATGCAGGGTATGAAGCATCACTTATGGGAATCTCACTGTTTGAATGAACTGCAGACGTGCAACACAAGGTAAGACAGCATCACTCATGGGAATCTCACTGATTGAATTAACTGCAGACATGCAGTGCAAGGTATGAAAGTATCACTAATGGGAATCTCACTGATTGAATGAACTGCAGACACGCAATGCAAGGTATGACAGCATCACTCATGGGAATATCAGTGTTTGTATGAGCTGCAGACATGCAATGCAAGGTATGACAGCATCACTCATGGGAATCTCACTGTTTGAATGAACTGCAGGCATGCAATGTAAGGTATGCCAGCATCACTCATGTGAATCTCATTGTTTGAATTAACTGCAGACATGCAGTGCAGGGTATGAAATCATTACTCATGGGAATCTTACTGTTTGAATGAACTGCAGACATGCAATGCAGGGTATGAAAGCATCACTCATGGGAATCTCACTGGTTGAATGAACTACAGACATGCAATGCAAGGTATGAAAGGATCACTCATGGGAATCTCACTGAATGAACTGCAGACATGCAAAGCAAGGTATGAAAGCATCACTCATGGCAATCTCACTGTTTGAATGAACTACAGACATGCAATGCAGGGTAGGAAACACCACTCATGGGAATCTCACTATTTGAATGAACTGCAGACATGGAATGCAGGCTATGAAAGCATCACTCATGGGAATCTCACTGTTTGCATGAACTGCAGACATGCAATGCAAGGTATGAAAGCATCACTCATGGGAATCTCACTGTTTGAATGAACTGCAGACATGCAATGCAAGGTATGAAAGCATCACTCATGTGAATATCACTGTTTGAATGAACTGCATGCATGCAATGCAAGGTATGACAGCATCACATGGGAATCACAGTGTTTGAATGAAATGCAGACATCCATTGCAAGGTATGAAAGGATCACTCATGGGAATCTCAATGTTTGAATGAACTGCAGACATGCAATGCAAGGTATGAAAGCATCACTTGTGGGAATCTCACTGTTTCAATGAACTGCAGACATGCAATCCAAGGTATGATAGCATCACTCATGGAAATCTCACTGTTTGAATGAACTGCAGACATGCAATGCAGGGTACGAAAGCATCACTTGTGGGAATCTCACTGTTTCATTGAACTGCAGACATGCAATGCAGGGTATGAAAGCACCACTCATGGGAACCTCACTGTTTCAATGAACTGCAGACATGCAATGCAAGGTATGACAGCATCATACATGCAATGCAGGGTATGAAAGAATCACTCATGGGAATCTCACTGTTTTAATGAACTGCAGACATGCAATGCAGGGTATGAAAGCATTAATTGTGGGAATCTCACTGTTTCAATGAACTGCAGACATGCAATACAATGTATAACAACATCACTCATGGGAATCTCACTGTTTGAATGAACTGCAGACATGCAGTGCAAGGTATGAAAGCATCGCTTATGAGAATCTCATGGTTTGAATGAACTGCAGACATGCAATGCAGGGTATGAAAGCATCACTCATGGGAATCTCACTGAATGAACTGCAGACATGCAGTGCAGGGTATGAAAGCATCACTCATGGGAATCTCACTGTTTGAATGAACTGCAGACATGCAATGCAGGGTATGAAAGCATCACTCATGGGACTCTCACTGTTTGAATGAACTGAAGACGTGCAGTGCAGGGTATGGAAGCATCACTCATGGTAATCTCATTGTTTGAATGAACTGCAGACATGCAATGCAGGGTATGAAAACATCACTCATGGGAATCTCACTGTTTTAATGAATTGCAGACGTGCAATGCAAGGTATGAAAGCATCACTCATGGGAATATCACTGTTGTAATGAACTGCAGACATGCAGTACAGGGTATGAAAGAATCACTCATGGGAATCTCACTGAATGAAGTGCAGACATGCAATGCAGGGTATGATACACCACTCATGGGAATCTCACTGAATGAACTGCAGACATGCAATGCAAGGTATGAAAGCATCACTCATGGGAATCTCAGTGTTTGAATGAGCTGCAGACATGCAATGCAGGGTATGAAGCATCACTTATGGGAATCTCACTGTTTGAATGAACTGCAGACATGCAATGCAGGGTATGAAAGCATCCTCATGGGAATCTCACTGTCTGATTGAACTTCAGACATGCAATGCAAGGTATGAAAGCATTACTCATGGGAATCTCACTATCTAAATGAACTGCAGACATGCACTGCAGGGTATGAAAGCATCACTCATGGGAATCTCACTGTTTGAATGAACTGCAGACATGCAATGCAAGGTATGACGGCATCACTCATGGAAATCTTACTGTTTGAATGAACTGCAGAAATGCAGTGCAAGGTATGACAGAATCACATGAGAATCTCACTGTTTGAATGAACTGCAGACATGCAATGCAAGGTATGAAAGCATCACTCATGGGACTCTCGCTGTTTGAATGAACTGCAGACATGCAATGCAGGGTATGAAAGCATCACTCATGGGAATCTCACTGTTTGAATGAACTGCAGACGTGCAATGCAAGGTATGACAGCATCACTCATGGGAATCTTACTGTTTGAATGAACTGCAGACATGCAGTGCAAGGTATGACAGAATCACATGGGAATCACAGTGTTTGAATGAACTGAAGTCATGCAACACAAGGTATGAAAGCATCACTCATGGGAATTTCACTGTTTGAATGAAATGCAGACATGCAGTGCAAGGTATGACAGAATCACATGGGAATCTCACTGTTTGAATGAATTTCAGACATGCAATGCAAGGTATGAGAGCATCACTCATGGGAATCTCACTGTTTGAATGAACTGCAGACATGCAGTGCAAGGTATGAATACATTACTTGTGGGAATCTCACTGTTTGCATGAACTGCAGACATGCAGTGCAAGTTATGAAAGCATCACTCATGGGTATTTCACTGTTTGAATGAACTGCAAACTTGCAATGCAAGGTATGAAAGCATCACTCATGGGAATCTCACTTTTGAATGAACTGCAGACATGCAATGCAGGATATAAAAGCATCACTCATGGGAATCTCACTGTCTTAATGAACTGCAGACATGCAATGCAGGGTATGAAACACCACTCGTGCGAATCTCACTGAATGAACTGCAGACCTGCAGTGCAGGGTATGAAAGCATCACTCATGGGAATCTCACTGTTTGAATTGCAGACATGCAATGCAGAGTATGAAAGCATCACCCATGGGAATCTCACTGTTTGAATGAACTGCAGACATGCAATGCAGGGTATGAAAGCATCACTCATGGGACTCTCTCTGTTTGAATGAACTGCAGACATGCAGTGCAAGGTATAACAGCATCACTCATGGGAATCTTACTGTTTGAATGAACTGCAGACATGCAATGGAAGGTATGACAGAATCACATGGGAATCACAGTGTTTGAATGAACTGCAGACATGCAATGCAAGGTATGAAAGCTTCACTCATGGAAATCTCACTGTTTGAAAGTGTCAAAAAGCAAGTAGAGGAGTCAGTCAAGAGCAGGGACTGAAGAAAATATCACATTTAGCTTTCAGTATTTTACTGTGATAATATGAAAGGGAGGTGTGTGAAACAATGCAAATAAAGTGGCAGTTCTGTCATTTTGCTGTGTAATCTGTCAGTGCAAAAATTTGGATCGCAGCCTGTAGGACTAATAACTAAACCAATGAAACAACAGTCTGCAGCTATACTTAGAAATGCTGGACTCAGCATGAAAAAATTTATAGGTCAAGTGTAAGTGACAGAAAAATATATATAATACTTCTTTGGAAAACAGCACTACCAGACACATTATAAAATGTCTTCAGTCTTATTTTGAATGAGAAAAGCTGCACAGATTGTTAAAATACATAGAGCAAAAGAAACTGACAATGAACTAATCCAGTAATTTAGCAAGCTGCTATGCCTGTACTACAAAATGCATTCAATGTGGAGTCCAAAGTTGGTAGTAAATGACATAAAATACAAGGAATCGAGAACTCCATGTACTAATGTTTGTGAGCTGAATCACACATGTTTTCTACAGAAATAGCAGCAGGTAATAAAGTCCATGAAGTGCTATTCTTTGGCGAATACAAAAGCCACTGGCAAAGTTAATTAACAGCTCAAAAAATTCTGAATAACTTTTTACTAATCCTTTCCACAGAAACTAGAAGTTAGGAGAAGGCAGGTCATTAAAAACATTTAGAAGATACCTTTCATTGAAAATTACAAGCCACAAGCTAAAATAATGAATGGCTCAACCTAAAAGATGTTATGAGTAGATCAGGAAAAATAGGACTGTGATTAAAAGGCTAAAACTTCATGTAGGTAATTCTCCCCTACCCTACACAGACAAGTCTCGAGCATGCTCAGAATTACATGCTGCTCGAGGTAAACAATGTACAATGTAAACAAAGAAAAGCTGAGATTGTCCCTTTAAGAATAGTTGAGGTTAAGTTATTTTACAGCTGGGCCATAAACAAAAGATGTTATCTCTCAGTTTCAGTGCAGAGGCAGACACAATGTCTAGAGCTAGAAGTTGTTTGTATTGTCTTGAAAGAGAAGTAATTACTAGGATTGAGATGTGGAAGTGTTTTATTGCTTTATGACGTCCAACAGCTGCACATCTCTGAGCAGAACCATTTGTCTATGTATTTTCACAAGGAGATGTAAAATTCTACAATGGGTTAGCCTGGGAACTGAAGCCAGGTGACAAAAAGTGATGTTATTCTGCAATTATCCCAGCAGCAATATTTGAGATATTACTTTAAGAACTCTTTCAGAGAAAGGCAGGGCATTTTTTTTTTTATTTTGTCTCTGACCTAACAAGAACATCCACTCATCACCACATCTGCACTTGTCTTGCTGTAAGCATGTTTTTTAGGGTAAAGTAACTCTTTTAGATTCAGATAGGAATATAGTAAAGTATAACTTAGATGTTTTCTTAATTTATTTGAGACTGTCCTGCAATGTTATTTTAAATATTTCCTGTGATTTTGAACTCTGGTGTAACTGATTACTTACTGGGGATTGTCTTGTTCTTTTATTATTTATTATTAAATATATTTAAACATTTTAATTGTGGCTGGTCTGTTTAGAGATATTTATGCTCTTAGAGTACTTGCATATCTATATGGTGACACTGTACAGTCCACTCCTAAATAGCCTTGCTCTTGGCTAGACTACAATTTGGATTAATAGTAACATTACACAGTAGGACTGGAACCCTTTGTTAAGGAGCATAAAGTAGCTGATAAGTAGTGGCTGATGCCAGTTGGAACTACCTTATAGTCTGGGCAGAAGGGGGAATAGCTAGTAAACCTGTGCTAGCCTTTCCCAGGAGTGTGTGTGTGTTTGTATATAAATCAAATCTCAAAGTGTGTATATGTCAGCTACTTGGGTAGAGACATGAAGCTCTGGTTGGGCAGAGAGGGTGTTGTAGGTCTGCTTGGCCAGTCAGCTGAGATCTCAACTCTGTAGCTATGCCAGTGGGGAGTCTATTTGGGGCTCTAGAGAAAGAGTGGGAAACCAGTCCCAAACTGTCTGTGATCTCTGCGTGCTCTTAAGGGAAACTGCACTTTACTGTGTGTGTGTACTTTTCATCCTCCTATTGTGTACATTCCCCACTGTTGCCAGTTGTGAGGATTGAGGCTCCTTGATTACTGGGCCAGTGCCTGGGCATCACAGTTGGACTTTATACCCAGATATGCTGTACTGATGCAACCCGTGTTCATATTAGCCACCTTCTAGGTGAATCAGAGCATCTGAATGTCTGTCTCTAGTTTTGGCCCTTTGCCCCCCATTCACTCTGGCTTTGTCCAGCTTTCATGCAGTAACAGATTAAGGGGTATGACAGTCTGTGGGGACAGCATCATACGACTACCTCACGTGAAAAAGATGTGGATACTGCCATATTCAAACCATCAACATCATCATCCATGGTATTGTCCCTACCCTACTGAGCCACACAGGTTGCCAGATAAGGATGCCTCATTCATCACACAATCAACATCATACAGACATACATTATCACCCCTGCATTATGTGAGTCACAGAACGTGTGGCCAAGTTCTATGTCACAGCCCTGGAATTGGCTGGTCTGCTGATATATCCTTGCAGATTTACTGTTACAGATGTTGTATGGGTTCACTGATGTGTTGGTGGTGGGGGATGACCAGCCCATGCTCTGCTGGCATAGACAGTTGTGCGATTGCCATGTGACTCCACTGTTTGCCATTTCCCTTGAATAATGTAGTGGACTTTTCAGTCATGTGGCCTAGTGCATATTATGGGGCACATACTATTGGGCAGACCACCTGTTGTCCCAAGTGGTTGTTAGATCTTCCCAAGTAGCTCAGTAGCCCACTATATTCCCTTGCATGCATGCTGCAGGTCCATACATATGCTACTTTATGGTAGTGCCCATTACAAGTGGTGAATAGGTGTGTGACTTACCTTGCAAATGCAGCAGTTGACAGATCTGTAATTCTGGGCTGGCTCTGTCTGATGCATGCAGTACACAGCTAATATATGGTTAGGTACAGGTTGTGTGCGCTGGCTGGCATAAATTTTACTAATATGTATGTGAATTGGAGTAAGGTGTCAGTCCCTAGGGCCCTAGGTTGTCAGTGCATGTGCTATGCGTTGTCTCTTGGCCAAAGCCAGGGCATACTGAGCATGCCTACATCTGCCCTGTTGGTGTGGCGATGACCTAGCTTTGCTGATCCTGCTGCAGTGGTTTCCACAGGATTGTATTGTGTAGCAAGGCACATACTGTGAACATGTGTGCACATATGGCTGGAAAGTACTGCAGGGCTCCACCACATATATCGAGGCACCTGAACCATGACTTCAGCAGCCCAAACACATGCTCTATGATGTTCCTAACTTGTGCGTTTGCCTCATTATGGCATTCTTCAGTGGGTGTGTATGCATTTATGATGGGTGTCATCATCCACAGTTCCAGTGCATAGCCAGCACCCCCCAGTAAATGGCCGTGTGGGATGTCCCCCTTGGCAAACACCTGGTACAGCTGTGATGTCTAGCAAACCAAAAACTGAACAACAGAAACGTTCACTTGTTTTAATAAAATAAATTTAGATAAGAGCAAAGCTTTTGGGTTTCCCCTTCTTCAGTGCTTACAAAGAACATTTTCCTAAGAACATTTAAATAACTAAAACACACAGATCATATGACAATAAATGTTCTTAGCAAGCCGTTCTTTGTAAGCACTGAAGAAGGATAAACCCAAAAACCTTTCTCTTATCTGAATTTGTTTTATTAAAATAAGTGAATGTTTCTGTTGTTCAGTTTTTGGTTTGCGATTGGATTTTTATCGAATTTTGCTGCAGTGGACTTCTCTTTTTGTCACAGCTGTGATGTCTGCCAGATGTGGGAGTTGTGATAACTGCCAGGGCTGCCAGCACACACATTCATGATAATGCCCTGGCCATTGTACATGACCTGGCAGTTGATGGAGTGATCCCCCTTGTGTTTGATGTAGATTCTACCCTCCTCATCAGTTGGTGCCTTGGTGTATAATTGAGTGCAATCCATGGCACCCAGTACCTCAGGGTAGTGTTCTACATGGGTAGAAGTGTTGCATACTGCTAGCCCTCACCTCAGAGGTGAGGGGAAAATAAATGTGCTCACTGGCATATGGTAGCATGGCATCTAGGAACTGGTGGAGTACCCTGGAGCCTGACGCCTTTGAGACCCCCATCATATCCCCAGTTGGTCTTTGGAGAGTACCTGTAGCTAGTATCCTAAGAGCTACACATACCTTTGTTTCCACTGGGATGGGTTCCCTTCTGTTGGCTCTGGGTCTGAGTTAGGGTCAGCAGAGCTCAGTGAGTTCTTGTAGTATATCCCTGTCCACCCTGTAGCACTCTACAATTTCCACCTTATGTAGCTCCTGGAAGATTACCCTGGGCCTGAATACACTTCTCCTTCTCAGTCTAGGCCTATTGTCAGTGGCAGTATCAGTACTGACCTTGGCATCTAGCACATACAGGTGTAGCAGAGCAGCGTCAGTACTGACCTTGGCATCTAGCACATACAGGTGTAGCAGAGCAACATCAGTACTGACCTCAGCATCTAGCACATACAGGTGTAGCAGAGCAGCATCAGTACTGACCTCAGCCTGTAGCACATACAGGTGTAGCAGAGCACCGTCAGCACTGACCTCAGCATCTAGCACATACAGGTGTAGCAGAGCAGTGTCAGCACTGACCTCTTCATCTAGCATATACAGGTGTAGCAGATCTGCAGCAGCACTGACCTCTGCATCTAGCACATACAGGTGTAGCAGATCTGCAGCAGCCCCTAGAATTCCTTCAGTTAAAACTCCCATGTCTGTACACCAGTGGTGCAGATTATGGGGTGAAATAAGAGTGTAGGGTGTATGTAACACTTAAAGTGCTCTGTTGCAGGTTCAGCATGTGTGATTGCCTACCTATGATGCATTCCACCTGCCAAGTACATCATTAAGGACTGACTGTTAATAGCCCTAATTTAAGTGAAACAGGGGTCATCAGTAATTAAGATATTGCTTTTCTTAGCCAATTTTTTTCTTTTTTTGAACAGCCTTTTTCACTCAGCACTACAGAGTGCTGCATAAACACACACCATGAAGGTAAACAGTGCTTAGCACTCACTGTACATGCCCCATGAAAGGTCATGATCAGCTCCGTTTACTGGATCACAAACTTGCTTACTTTCAAGTAAGCAGTGTGCCACTATGCCTACATGGAAAAAAGTCCATGTAGGCTTTATTAAATTACCCCAGAAATTATCTCTTATTTCAGATGTTGCCACTAAAACAACCCAATGTTCTGGGGAAATGCATTCTGAACAGCTGAGCATGATTAAACATATAAAGTCTGTAGATATAACCTCAAAGCAATAGAGGGCAAATTCCTGAAATTGGTCATATTTAGGACAGTTGAAGAAGTTACATCGATGGTACCCAGAACTCATATTTTTGTAACTTGACGTTAACTAGAGCTTGTGCCAAATTAAACTCATTCCAGGCAGTTCAATGTTGTGCACATTCAGTATACAACTGGGAAGATAGAGATTCCTGAAAGTATCATCTGAGTACTTCTTCACACTTAAGGTTTTTCAGAGTTGTTGCAGAAATCATTGAGGTGTGGAAGCAGTTATGGATATCACAAATGACACACTGATATGGAACAAACACAAGCTGAGACAAAGCAATCTCAAACTGAGCAATAATAGCTGCCAAATATGTGATTCATGAATCAAAGGCATGGAGCATGTGTTGAAGCCTCAATGTATATAACCTGATAACAAGTATGTGAGAGTTGTCCAGATTGGGAAAATATGATAAAACATTTGTACTATAATGTTTTTTGGGGCTTGATTCATTATTAATCCAAGTTTATTTCCCAAATGTGAAAAGTGACTATGACAGAGAACTTGTTAGAGAAAGCATATAGAGTAGTACTGCAAGCAGGAACAAAAGGAAGTTGCGCAATGCTAAAAAATTAGTAATGAAATGCCTGGCTGTTTCCTGTCATGATTGAACAAAACAAGTTATGCTGGGAGTAGATGCATCTCAGTCTGAAATTGGTGCTGTGTTAATGCAGGAAGGTCAAATGGTTACATGTGGTTGTAGACATTAACTTAATCAGATCTGATCAGAACTAACAAAAAGAGCTTCTAGCTACAAGTGGCTAAGAAGTGTGCGCTGAGACAAATCAGAAGGTGTTACACAGAATTTCTCTAAAACCTCTTCATAAGAACAGGGGTTGACATAATAGTTAAGGCCTTCACCTCATACATACAAGGTACAGGGTTTTATTCTGATTTCAGGGTATTTTCTAGGCTTAAAAATGACCCTTCAGGGCAGTTAGCCTAGTATTCATCTATAAACATATCCCATTTCCATTTACATGGAATACCAGTCTTTACAGAAATGTGACTTAACAACTGCACATAAACTATTAAGAGAGATACATATTGTGATGGATTAAGCACAGCCTTTCTGAGAGAAAGCATGGAGGAAGGGCTAAATCCATGCACCAAGGTCAGAAGAAGGACTGCAAGACTTTGTGAAATGGATGATACAAAAATGCAGGTACTGAGAAATGGTGATGGCCAGAAAACACAAAGAAAGTTCTAGTGCAAATGCAGTTGTGTATGATACAGTAACTAATTCACTTGTGTAGCAACTTTTGTTTTAAATCAGAGTAACAGTAATATGTATTCAGCTGTAAGAAAAAATGGATGGATGATAGAGTAGATCATCAGATCAAGATGACAGTGACTGTCAAGTAAGCAAAATGTTTCACAAAATTTTCAGTGAGTGAAGAAATGGCTCCACGTGAGATTCTAGGATAGTCACAGAACATACTTGTTACAGACTTGTTCCATTGCAAACGTGGTTATTAACTGATTTGTATGCTATTGTTCAAATGAGGCACTTCATCTAATTCATTATATTACTGAAAGTAATAATCTCAGTATATCAAATTACAGATATCCTCTAATTTCATAAATCTCTATAATAATGGGAGGTTAGGCATATTTCAGCCAGTCTGGTGTATCCATAACTAATAGGCAGATGGAAAAAGGTATCCAGATAATTAAAACCTGTGCTGTTGCTACAAACTAAGCCTGTGTCCTACCTTCTCCTGAGTACAAAAACATTCTCAGACACATTGTTAGGCTGTTATTCGTCTTGTTATTGGTGGGAAGGATAATCAAGGTGGGGCTTCATATGTCTTTAGTGTTGCTTCAGCCTGTGGTTGTACCAGATATGAAGACTAGCTTGAGGAAAAGCTCAACAGAGGCAAAGTGCTTATAAAGACAAGATAACAAGAGTGTTATTCTCACTTTCTCTGTAGAAAAAAAATGAGTGCAAAATCCAAATGATAAGCATTTAGTGCAAAAAACAGGTGCAGTGTTGGCATTATCTTCAGATCTCACAGCTTACATTACTGAGACCAAACTGAGTCATCTACTGAGATGCAATGGAAAGCATTTATACAAAACTGGACTGTTTCCCAGAACAATGAAACTTCAACCAGGCTACAGAATGTGATCAAGGATTTCTAGGGGATGCTGCAACTGCCAGGTAAAGAAACTGTTCTAGACTTGCAAGCGTATTCTGAATGTAACATTGTACCAGATTGTCCCTATGACTCTTACCACCCTACTGACACTACTCAGCCAGATGTGACTGTGCCAGACATAATCTGAAGAGCTAATCAAGAATATTGGAAGATGGCATGATTTTGCAGTATGCTATGACAATATCACAGTTGTCAGTGTGACAGTTAGAAACAGCACTGGGGCTCTGAGCTGTTAAAAAACTGTTTCCTGTAGTAAAACGTGAAATGTTTGATTCCTTCTGCCTTCATGTTTCTTACTCTGAGGATGGCACTTGACCAGACAGCGCTCCAATGCCAGCCATAAAAAGTAACACTTGTGTCCAGTAAGCTTACAAATGTGAAAAACAAACAAAAATATATGCAGATGGCAAAATGCTCAATAATTTCATCCCAATGTTTTATGTATATGGATTTCATATGACATTTGCATGTTATAGCATAGCACAGAATAGTGGAATAGAGTAAAGAGTAGGTAATCTTAATCACTATCATAAACTGTAACACTGAAGATACGTAGGCGGGATATAACTTATATGTGTATGGCCACCATTACTTAACCAGTGTGTACCTATGATGGTCTTTCATATTCTAAAGTTACTTTCATGTCAGTAAATTCCATTGTCCCCCAGCTGGCAGGATCACTGCCAGGTGGCTATATAAACCTTGGCTATAGATGATTGTCCCTGTTGAAGTGAGACCCCAACCCCATGTAAAAATGTGTTTATTCAAAATGCTTTCCTGCAACACCAGTGTAGAGGTCAGTTCAGAAACCAGACTAAATGATACAGCTTGTGTCTCTGCAGCCTGAAGCTGTAGAAATCTTCTCCTTGGTGGCATTCACATGCAAAAGATGTTTAAAAAAAAAAAAAAACTGAATTATTTTGAAAAATTTCTGAGGAGAAGCCTGACTTATTTATTGTGTGTGTGTGTGTGTGTGTGTGTGTGTGTGTGTGTGTGTGTGTGTGTGTGTGTGTGTGTGTGTGTGTGTGTGTGTAGGGTTACCACCTGTCCCACTTTGAGAAGGACAGTCCCTCTTTGGGCAGTTGTGTCCTGACAAAAAATATTAAAAAGGGCAAATGTCCTGAGATTGTAGGACATAATTTTGTCCCATATTTTATGTAATAGTTGCATAAAATAGTTATTTCTGTATCTAAAATACCTAAATGTTACAAGAAACATAATAAGCAACTAAACTGATACAAGAATAAGGTTTTATTTAGGAAAAAAAGTTAAGTTATATCCTTTGTACTGACCATGGGTATGTGTCAGCCTCTAAAATCCGATGTGTGTCCTGCAAATGTCCCACTATGGCCATTTGAAAAGGTGGCAACCCAATGTGTGTGTGTGTGTGTGTGTGTGTGTGTGTGTGTGTGTGTGTGTGTGTGTGTGTGTGTGTGTTTTTGTGTGTGTGTGTAAGAAAAGAGTCAGAAAAAAATGTAGAATATTACACAATACCAAGAGTGTGCTGTTTATTCCTGAAAATTAGGAAAACATGCCCCGGGATTCATGAAGCTTGCACCAGGCGCACGCATAGTGTAGGCGTTATAATGCCAAATATGGCCACCAAGCGATTCAGGTATGATCCAATTCCACGTGCACTACTGGCGTATGCCAGATCTGTGCAGCCCCCAGCGTAGGTATGCAAATCACCCCATGTGCAGTGTTGCACCATGCAAATGAAGGCATATAGCGATTCATGAAGTGGTGCAGGCGTAGCGTAAGCCCACGGAAATGTAAACCAAAAAACACGGTTTACATTTTCCCAAACATAACATCGGAGCTATGGAAGAGGGCCAGACCCAGGTATCACAACGTGAACATATGCCAATGGCGAAATACACAGCCAATGGCATAAGAAAAGATGCACAACACGTAAATAACAACATTTAATGTCATGTCCACAGTAATGCACAGCAGAACCGCAGGGCATGTGTGCAGAAGCTGTAACATAAAGAAATAAAATAAAAATGTCATAAAATCGCAACGTAATAGAAATCAGGTTTACAGCATAACACACAATGGTAGGAATGGAACACCACAACCAAGGTGCAAGGGTTGCTAAGGGCTTGCGATAGTGTTTGGCGCGGTCACTAATGCCATGCAAATGAGGCAGATAATACTGAATCACAAATGTCCCGCCGGAGGAAGGTTGTACCATACGGCGCAGTGGTATAACACCGAGGAGTGGCTCAGAGGAGATACATGACATCAGCAGAGGGGTGTGCCACTGTAGCACTAAGCACATTGGAGCATTGCAAATCTGGCCTGTCCATTGCTAAGCAAAGCTGCAGGATAGGGGTGGGGAGGAATAGTTTAGCTGAGAGCACACATGGTGGCCAAAAGCACATGTGTACGAGGATGAAAACATGCCTGAAACCCAGTAATCGGACGCACGCGCCGCAAACAATAGCAGAAACAGGAAGGTCAGGGGAAGGAAAGGAAATGCGGAAGTAAGATAATTGGAGTACTAATGAGCAATCAACACCAATCAACCCACGAAGGCCAATCGACGGCAGCTGACAAGTCCGCTTGCAGAAACCTGCAAAACAGGATAGGGGAGGCATGTGAATGCAAAGAAAGGAGGGGAGGTATTGGATTGCAAAGATAGGAGACCTGACACAGCAGAGCAAAGCAAACCGGCAGCAGACCAGCAGTAGCACACATAATGCAAGATACGCCAGGTCCAGGAAAGCACAAATGAAAGTAGGCTGCAGGATGCATACCAGAAAATGGTAGGTGCAATGCGCAGAAATGTAAAGGGAAGGTCAAGAGGTAATCCACGGCAGGCAAATGTAATTCAACACCAAAGGCACCACAATAGTAGTTCCAGCAGTAAAACACATAACATAACCTGTAGCTACGAACGTACATACACACCCCATGACATCATTGGTGTTCACAGCACAATAGTATAAAGTGTGTAAGCACCCAACACACACCTGTGTATTCCCAAACACCGCACCATAGCTGTAAACACACAGGGAACTTTTAAAATGTACATGTTGGGAGCTGCCATAGCTGTGATTCATCAGCATGTGTTAGAGACTGATGGTATTCTGGAGGATGATGCCGACAACCACCGCAGGCCTCGGAGGAGAAGGAGAGTGTTCAGACCAAGGGTAACCTACCATGGGCTACATGACCTGGAGATAGTAGAGCGTTACAGGGTGGACAGGGACATCTTACAGCAAATAGTGGAGCTGTGCTGGCCATGTCTGAGAACCAGAAACAACAGAGGGGAACCCATACCAGTGGACACGAAGGTATGTGTAAGCCTGTGAATACTGGCCACAGGTACCTTTCAAAGGCCAACTAGAGATATAATGGGTATCTCACAGGCATCAGCATCCAGGGTACTACACCAGTTCCTGGATGCCATGTTACCACATGCCAATGAGCAGATATACTTCCCCAGAACTCAGAAGGAGTTGGCCAGCAATATGCATCACTTCCACCATGTGGCACAATACCCGGAGGTACTGGGTGCGATAGACTGCACGCACATACAAATCAAGTCACCACCCGGTGAGCAGGGTATGCGCTACATAAACTGCAAGGGATTCCACTCCATCAACTGCCAGGTCGTGTGCAATGCCCAGGGCATTATCATGGATGTGTGTGCTGGCAGCCCTGGAAGCTACCATAACTCCCATATCTGGCATGCCTCACAGCTGTATCAGTTATTTGTCAGGGGGGACATCCCACATGGCCATCTCATGGGGGATGCTGGCTATGCACTGAAGCCATGGATGATGACTCCTATCAGAAATGCACACACACCCATGCAAGAATGCCATAATGAGGCACATGCACAAACCAGAATCATCATAGAGCGTGTGTTCGGGATGCTGAAATCACGGTTCCGGTGCTTGGATACATCTGGTGGAGCCTTGCAGAACTCTCCAGGCACGTGTGTCCACATCGTCATAGTATGTGCCATGCTACATAATATGATCCTGCGGAAGCAGCTGCAGCAGGGACAAAATGGTGAAGGTCCCCATAGCCCACCGCAATTGCCAAGGCCAGTACAGGCACAGAGGGATTCAGACCATGAACACACTGTGCCAGCCCCAGTAGGCAGATGGAGGCGTGCCCAATATGCCTACGCCTCGGCAAAGAGGGAACGTATAGCACATATACTGACTGTGTAGGCCCCTATGGACTGACACCTCTCCTCCTGCACACACAGTAAAATGGATGGCACACAAACATGACCACCTGTAAATTGTAATGTATAGGTGGTCCAGTGTGTGACTCCTACATAGGCAGCCCTCAAACATTGCAAACACAACAGCCAGTGCAACACGGAATGCCAACACCTGAACAGTACATGAGTCTTACAGCATCTGGTGGTGCTGTGTGCCTGTCACGTTCCCCGCCAGATATATATATCCACTCATTTCTAGCCAGGTGTCATACTCCCTCATGCTCCTGCTTGACTAGAGTCACCTGTGTCTGCTACCCTCAACATCTCTAGGTTGTCCTGCTTTCCTTTATCCTTTTCAGTCTTTCCTTTCCCTTCTTGCACACTCTGGCTGCTGTATCTCCTTTTGTTTCTTCCTACTCACACTAAGCGACTGAATCCTGATTGTATACTGTCTTTCTAACCCCTCTTCCTTTTCCCTCTGTATAATTTTTCCTGTATAGTACTTGTACCTTTATTTTTAGTATACTTACCTTGTTCCTTCTATGTTTTCCACCTGCATATCTAGCTATCATTTACCTCACTAAGCTCCTATTCTTACTTTCCTATCTGCGTAGTGTTTCAGCTCCTCTGCTGAACTGATTGGCTATGCTCTCTCTACTCTAACTGTTTCTGCCCCGCTCTGCTCCCCTCCCTACCCCCTTATCCCACCCACCCCACGTACCCCTACCCTTATACCTCACTTTCCACACCCCCTAAGCAAACACACCTATCCAAACCTCTGACCTCAATTGATAATCTCCGCCCTCTGGTAACTACCATATCTCCCATTCCCTCTTTTCTCCCCTCCCTCCTACACCTAGGCTTATACCCTAGCTTTTTCCTCCACATTTTCATTGACTTCTGCTATAGTCATAGCCCAATCTTTGCCCTGGTAGATCCTTTTATCCCCTCCTCAACATGTCTTCTAAAACTAACAAAACTCCATCCATGGCCTCTATAATAAAACAAAATCCGGCTAAGCTATTACCCCTGTTTATTTCTTCTCTGGTACTCACACTACCCTATCTCCTGACCTCTTATGAAATAAAATATAATTATCACTTTAAAACTTCTTCCAAACAAACTGCCTCAGATTTAATAACCCCAAATTTCACACATTCAAACATTACATCTACCTCTTGCTACCTCTTAGCCAAATATCATACACTATCCCATATTAAATCAAATAATCTCATGTTAAGGAAACTAAAATATTTACTGTTATTTACCGGTAAACCCCACTTAGAATACAACCCCTCTACCCTGGTAGATGGTGATATACATCCTAACCCAGGACCCTCTATTATTTCCTCTGAAGCCACACCTATCATTTCTAACTCATCCCTTCCATTACCAACCTCTAATGCAAATACCTTACTCATAGGACACCTTAATATCAGAAGTGTTAACAACAAAGTCACCCATCTCCACTCTCTTCTTGAATATTACTCTTTTGACATCCTATGTTTAACTGAAACCTGGTTAAAACCCCTCACTAAAGATACCAAAATCATTCCCCCAGGTTACAACATTCTGAGACTGGACCACAATACCCGCAAAGGTGGGGGAGTAGCACTCCTATTTAAGTCTGAACTAAATGTATCCTTAGTACCCTATGCTCCCCTGGAGAACACCAAGACTGAACTCCTTATATCAAAGCTACAACTGAACCCAAATAAAGCCATCTATATTATCTGCATCTATCTACCTCCTGGAAATAACTCAATAATAATAGAAAATATCCTTAGCTGGGCTTCATCCACCTACCCACAAGAAACTGTAATACTTGGAGACTTCAACCTTGATTGGTCCTCAGTTAATACTAATAACCCACTTTCTCATATTAATCTCCATGGCTTTACTCAAACAATAAACACCTCCACTAGGATTAATAAACCTAACAACAAAGAAAGTATACTAGATTGGATTCTTGTTAATAAACCACAACTACAATATCAAACCGGCACTATGCCGGATGACATTAGTGATCACAACTTAATCTATATCATAAAAAAGAAGAATACCACTACTAATGCCCCTACCATCAGAACTTCTCGTAGTAATAAATATTTTAACCCTATCCTATTTAACACTGAACTAAATGCCTGTAACTGGAAACCTCTAAAAACTCTTCCTCTAGAAGAAGCTGTTCAATATTTTAACACCACATTTTTATCAATCCTAGACAATCATGCACCAAAACGAACTATCAGAGTCAAAACTAAACCTGCCCCCTGGCTATCTAAGGAAACAAGACAAAAAATGTTACTCAGAAACAAATCCTGGATAAAATGGAGAACTAGTAAATCTCCCTCAGATCAACAGACCTTCAGACACTTAAGAAACAATACCAAAAAAGCTATTCTTTCTGACAAAAAAAACAACTATAGTAACCTCCAACAAGTGAATCACAATAATCCCCAAAAATTCTGGTCAACCTTGAATAGACTTCTTCACCCCGGACAGACTACCACTCCCTCTCCCTCTGGGTCCGAAAAGAATTCTTCCCATGAAACTGCCAATGCTTTCAACTCCTTCTTTACTAATACTATCAATTCACTGGCCTCCAACCTTCCCATTGACAATACTAGCATCCCTGATCTTGCATCTTCTAATCAACCAACTTTCATAATACAACCCATCTCCACCACCTTCATCCAAAAATGCATCCAAAAACTTAAACCATGTACCCCATCAGCTGACCAACTTCCATCTGAATTCCTCCAAAAAGCAGCTAAGGAAATAGCCTATCCCATATCTATCCTTATTAACAGAACTATTAATGAAGGAACCATACCTGACATCTGGAAAATCTCACACATTATACCCTTACACAAAGGAGGAAACTCCAATGAATACTCTAATTACAGGCCTATAGCCCTCCTGTCTCCCCTAGCAAAAATCATGGAAAAATGTGTTCACTACCAACTAATGAATCACTTAACTAAAAATAACATTCTTACTCCCTGTCAACATGGCTTTAGGCCTTTTCATAGTACTACCACTGCTCTCCTTTCCTTTACTGACTTTATAAACACAAACCGCAATAATAATATTCCATCTTTAGCACTCTTTATTGATCTGTCCAAAGGCTTTGACATGGTCAACCACCCCCTCCTCATAAAAATCCTGGAATCTCTTGCTTTAGAACCAAAGGCTATCCATTGGTTCACTTCCTATCTCACTAACAGGAAACAGGCAGTCCTCTGGAATAACAAACTTTCCTCTCTTCTCCCAATTTCTCTTGGTGTCCCTCAAGGCTCTATTCTTGGACCTCTCCTATTCTCCCTTTTTATAAATGACCTACAAGTAGCTATTCCCCAAGCTACATGCATACAATATGCTGATGACTCCACTCTTATTTGCTCAGCTAAAACCATACCAGAGCTTCAAACTATGATTCAAAATGTATTCCACTCAGTAGAAGCTTGGTTCTTAAAACGCTGCCTACTTTTAAATGCTAAAAAAACAAAACTCCTCCTCTTTAAACCCACTACTAGGTCCCCCACATTAGACTTCTCCATCTTATCTATTAATGGCACCCTCATATCAGCCGACTCTACTACCAAACTGCTAGGTGTCATGATTGACAACAACCTTACCTATGATTGTCACATCAATAATACCATCAAAACTGTAAACAGAAAACTGGGCTCCCTCTACAGAATTAAAACATTCTTAACCCCGACAGCCAAAGTTACTCTTGCCCACTCTCACCTTATTTCAACTCTTCTCTATGCCTCACCAATTTACACTAACCTGAAGAAAAGCAATCTCTCTAAACTGACTAACACATATAATAGTATTGCTAGATTTGTGACTGGTAATCCATTCAGAACTCACCACTGTCTGAACCTTCAGAAACTTCACTGGCTGGAATTAGAAAATATGCTGCTTCTTTCCCAACTTTCCTTTGTCCAAAGAGCTTTCTATCAACCTAATAACACACCTGCACTTTCCAAACTTCTTACCCCTTACTCTAACCTAAATTCACTTCGCTCCTCTAGCAAACTCCTAGTAACTTTAACTAAATCCAACAACCTTGCTGGTGACTCCCTTTTCTCTAACGCCATTGGTAAACACTGGAATCAACTTCCTTTTGAACTTACTTCAATTCCAACCCCTGTTTTGTTCAAACAAAAACTTAGAATTTACCTTAAAAATCACTGGTTATGTCCATGCTTTAACCCCGACTAAAACTCTAACTCCCACAAATTTCCTCTACTCATCCCTCTCCCTCTCCTTTTACCTTCTTTCTACGTGTATGTAATACTACCATCACTTTATATGAATTACCTCTCTATTATTCCTTCTCCTCCTTCGGGTTCATTTCTAACTACTGAAATCTAATTTTACTTCTCAGTATAATGTAGTAATGCTGTAACTAAGTAAAACATCTAATCTTACTCACCTGCTAAGTATCATATTGTACTCTTGTGTCTATACATTCTGGAAGAAATTTAAAGCAAATGTTTTCTTTTTATTGCATAATTCTGTATATTTTTTTTAACTTGTTAAGTAGTAGTTAGCGGAGCTTTTCTCCTCGGGCCTCCACTGAAAATGGACATGTATCCAGTTGGACTAGCCCGGTTAACAAATGTAAAATAAATAAATAAATATATATATATATATATATATATATATATATATATATATATATATATATATATATATGTAAACATATGCATACATATAAGACAGATAGAAAGGGCAATAGAGGGATATATGGTGATATAGATGGATTCAGCGATATCTGCAAATATGATAGATAGTTCGATATTCATAACATCTTGGAGGTACAAATAAATAGGATACCGCCAACCATGGAATGTGTAACATACCAACATGCGTAACCACGAGGCTGAAAGACTGATAGAACACAGTACCGGAACAGTACATCCACGAGTAATAGTATGATGATATGAAGGGATGGTTAGTCACCGCTGCCGGTGTCGCGGTCCACGTAGGTACAGTGTTCAACTGTGTCTGTGAATACTGTAGTCTGTGCAAATGTGCATTGAGGGTGCCGTGTGCGTTTCTGTGTGACTAATGTGTGTGTGTCTGCAACATGTGTATGTTGGTGCCAAGTCAGAGGCAGACCAGTATGCTAAGTGTGGGTATAGCTAGCCGTAGGCATACGGTTACTACCTGTACCACAGTAGGAGAGACATCCACACCCTGGGCAGGCATGTCCTGACATAAAACAGTACAAAGGGCAAATGTCCGAGATGGTAGGACATAAATATGTCCCATATATAATGTAACAGTCGTATTTAATAGTTATGCCTGTATGTAAGAAACTTAAATGTTACATGCAATATGATAAGTATCCAAAGTCACAACAATAGGTATGTAGTGAGGATAAAAGTATGTGCTACCTGTGTACTGACCGTGGCTACGTGTTGGCCTGTAAACACTGCTTTGTGTCCCACTAGTGTCCAACAATGACCATATGATATGGTGGCAACCCATGGCAAACAGGCTCTTCTAACAACACAACCACAATGACTGCAAATATCTGGGACAGAAATACAAGGGATAGCTGTCACCTACACATATCCCCTGATATATCGCTGCAATTACTGAGGTATACAAGTAGCAAGCTCACATGCAGACGATATAGAAACCAATTAACAATGGCCCAACGTACAATCCCGTAACATAAGTCTACTAACTGTTAGCTCTCTAATCAGGGATGGAGCCCACACACATATATACGGATTATGTAGAAATGCAAGGCCCACAAACCGTATATGTTACATACAACCACCGACATCCCCCACACTAGAAACTGAAGCAATACAAACTGTAATAGCAGCACAAACATCCAGTCAGTCAATTACATCTGCAGAACCCTCAACATACCGTGTGAGAGACACAATTAAAGGTGACATACAAAATTGCAGGCGTTGTATAATGGAACAAACAGCCATGTTACAGGTATTGATTGCAATACTCCATTAACAGACGTCGGGATGACAGGTACACCCACATGTTGAACCAAATACTCTACCTGTCACACACAATCCACGGGGGACATGAATCCAAACTATACTTGTCTCCATGCATAGCAGCTGCAGTTACTCATAACAAAACACAATGCAGACCATCTCCCCGAAGGTAGGGCAAATAGGCAACGCCCAAGTGGAGAATCCAATTATACCCCACTGTCACCACGTAATTGGCGAATGGAGTTGCTGCACAGCTGATATGCAAGTAATTAGTCACTCAGGAACACCAATTGGCGGGAAGAATCCACATGTTTCAGGTATTGACGTATATAAGGATGACTTGCCAGACATTCAAACCGTATGCTCATACCGAAAAACAGTTGAAACACTGTGAGAGAGATAGAAACGAAACGCTGTAAGGACAACAAGGTATGTAGAATGCTCGATATGTAAGGTTATGTATAGCATGATCTGTATTAATTAGTTTTACTGTATGTATAGCCTGGTTTGCATTAATTAAACGTGTCCGCAATGCATAAAGTGGGGAAAGGTATTGATGTAGTGATGTCTTGCTGAGCATACTAACGCTTGTAGAATCTGTGCGTCCAGCAGTGGGACACAAGGTACATAGCACAGACACCAGAAGGGATGCTACATGAGGCCATTAAACAGAACAATGCCATACAACCCGCCGTCAGTGGTAGGGTATGTCCAACAAGGACATGCCATAGCAGGGGATAGTATATGTTGATATCTTTTCCATGCTCGACTAGTCCTGGTTGCTGCCTACCCTGCTTGGGCACCTGTACCTACTCTCTGAGTTCTACTTCTACTCTGACTACCTGCTACTGCCCTGCCTGTTCTTCCCTGGTTTTCCCTGTTTCTGCAAAGTAGCTCTCCTACCAGCTCCCGCTGAATCTCACCCAGGAACACAGCTATTTGTGAAGCATACCCAGGAACATTGTACTCAAACTCTGAGTTCTACTTCTACTCTGACTACCTGCTACTGCCCTGCCTGTTCTTCCCTGGTTTTCCCTGTTTCTGCAAAGTAGCTCTCCTACCAGCTCCCGCTGAATCTCACCCAGGAACACAGCTATTTGTGAAGCATACCCAGGAACATTGTACTCAAACTCTGAGTTCTACTTCTACTCTGACTACCTGCTACTGCCCTGCCTGTTCTTCCCTGGGTTTCCCTTTTTCTGCAAAGTAGCTCTCCTACCAGCTCCCGCTGAATCTCACCCAGGAACACAGCTATTTGTGAAGCATACCCAGGAACATTGTACTCAAAGTATGTCTGCTAGACTTAACTAAAGACTTTACTCTTATTTGCTAGGTAACAAAGTATGTCTGCTTGACTTAACTCTTACTTGCTAGGTAACAGAGTCTCCTGAGTCTGATACGACAGCAGCCAACCCCCCCCCCTCCAAAGGTCCCTGTATCCCCCTCCTAGCCTATCTGCCACTTTTTTTTTTTGTAACCTGCCTGCCCTACTTTTTTCACTGGTTCCTCTCCCCTAGCTCTTATTTCTACTTAACCTGGGGTAACTCAGCTGTGGCTGACTCCTTACTCTCAGGCCTCCTACCATCTAGCTGAACTCTCCCCCAGCTGACTTTCTTTATCCTCTCTCTTTCCCATTATACCCACTGGCTACCCCTTTCTGTTCTTAACCTTAGCTATTTCTGCTTTGGGATACCTTACATAGCTCATCTGTCCTTAGGGTCTTCATCTCTTTCTACCCTCTAAACATTTTTTATTTTCCTCAGTTAAACCCTTCCTCCCACTATACTTTTCTCCTACACACTTTTTGTATCCGCTACCCTCTCTGCTTATCCAAATTACACTAGGGCTCTCTGCTCTACCTCTTGCCTATCTATTCTCCTTTCTACACTTATTCTGCGCTATATTGCTAAACCTGCCTGCTTTGTCTACTATTGTACTCTCCTCTTCATACCTACTTCTACTTACTTTTTTACCTATCTTCCTGATTGTTTCCTCTCCTCCTCTCCTCTGTGGTTTCTACCTGCTCCGTTCGCCCTATGGGCTCACTCCGCTCCCCTCCCTACCCCCAATTCCCACCCACCCCCAGGGGTCCTAAACTTATAGCTCCCTGGACACACTCCCTATCTCAACCTTCCTATCCTGCTCTTTCCCACTCTAACGTCCACCCACCACCACATACTCCCACCTTATTTCCTCTAATGTCCTCTTACCCCTCCCACTACAACTACCCTCAGATTTTACATCTTTCTCTATCTTACTCCTACCCCCTCTTTCTTATCCTTTATCTGTTTACTCTATTTTTGACATAAGTTTAGGATACTACCTTCTACTTCCATCTCTCTTACTTCCTCTCTTCCATCTCTCACATATTTTACTCTTCTCACCATGGCTCCCTACATGCCAACCCAGATTTTACTCTTAATCCTACTTTTATCCACCCTATGCTCAGTTTACTTCCTATCCTACTACAAGAAATCACTTTACGACCAATCTTTCTATACACACAAACACACTACAACATTGTTCTCTCCACCTAATTCATATCCATATACTCCTTCTACCCCCAACTACCAACTACCTAAATTCCATAGACTTAAACACCTCAACTATGTCTTGCCTACGGATAACAAATCTAAAACACTTTCCCTTCTAGTATGTAAGCTTACATTCAAACCTAGTAATCCTACCCTCCAAGATGGGGACATCCACCCCAACCCTGGACCTACTTTCCCTTCTCCCCTAGTGTCAATACACAAACTCAATAACACCTTCCTAATAGGACATCTTAATACCCAAAGCATAAACAACAAAATACCCCACCTGCATGCCCTCCTTCATACACATTCATTTGATATTCTCTGCCTCACAGAGACATGGATAAAACCAACCACCAAAGACAATGAGATTAGTCCCCAAGGCTACAATATAGTTAGACTCGACCGTCCCAACCGCAAAGGTGGTGGAGTTGCAATACTTTTTAAAAATCATCTGAATATCACTACCCTTCCTGCCTCTCCATCCCAAGATAGCAAGTTAGAAGCAATCATTACAAAACTCCAGTTAAATTCCAAAAAATCCCTTTATATTATCTGTATGTACCTCCCACCTGGTGACAATATACCGATCCTGGAAAATTATCTTAGTTAGATATCTACTACATATCCCCAAGAAACTATTATACTAGGTGACCTGAACATAGACTGGAATAACATTAATACTGAAAATCCTTCTTCTCATATCAACCTACACGGCTTTATCCAAACCATCACCTCTACTACTAGGCTGAACAAACATAGTAATAGAGAAAGCATTTTAGACTGGATACTTATAAATAGAATTAAAGATAACTACAAAGCAGGAACCTTGCCAGATGATATCAGTGACCACTCCTTAACATTCATAACAAGGGAAAAAGCCGATTGTGTAAACCCACCCACTACAAGAAAAATACGCACCATCAAACATTTTAATGCCGATCTATTTCAGGCTGAACTTAGTGCATGCAACTGGAATCCCTTAAAAACACTTCCTCTTGAAAATGCAGTATTATACTTCAACAAAATGTGTTTATCCATTCTTGACTTACATGCTCCTGAACGTATCATTAGAATGAAATCTAATACTGCCCCTTGGCTCTCCCATGAAACCAAAAAACTTATTCTCACCAGAAATAAAGTCTGGGCCTCATGGAGATCCCATAGAAATAACCTAGATCTTCTACACTTCCGCCAGCTCAGAAATCTAACTAAAAAGGCAATAATATCTGACAAAAAGAAATTCTACTATGAACTACAACAAACCCATGTCAATAATTCTAAACTTTTCTGGTCTTCTGTCAATAGACTTCTCTCCCCAGGTACTTCCAAAACACCTTCCCTATTAATGCTGACCCTGATACCCCTCAGCAAACTGCAGATGCTTTCAACTCTTTCTTCACTGAAACTATCCAAGCTCTAGCTAAACAACTAAATGCCAACAACTTCAACCCACCAAGTAACCTAACAAACTCTACCTTTAAATTCTCTCTACAACCTGTCTCCACATCTTACATATACAGACTCCTGCACAAACTAAAACCCTGTAGCCCCCTCTGCTGATAAGCTCCCCTCACTCTTTCTACAAAAGGCTGCTAAGGTTATCGCATATCCTATATCTATCCTCATAAATAGGACAATCAAAGAAGGAAACATCCCAGATATCTGGAAAGTCTCTCATATTATCCCACTTCATAAAGGTGGAAACTCCTTAGAATACTCTAACTATAGACCTATTGCTCTCCTCTCACCTTTAGCCAAAATTATGGAGAAATGTATCCATCATCAACTTGTACAACATCTCTCTCTTCACAACATAATAGCAAACTCTCAACATGGTTTTAGACCACATCATAGTACTACTACTGCCCTGCTTTCCTTTGTAGACACTATTAATCAGAACCGTAATAACAACCTACTCTCTTCTGCCCTCTTCATTGACCTCTCCAAAGCATTCGATATGGTCAACCACTCTTTATTAATTAATACTCTTGAATCCCTATCTTTTGATATCCCAGCCATTACATGGTTTAATTCCTATCTCACAAATAGAAAACAAGCTGTTCTTTGGGACAACCATATTTCTTCACTTTTGCCTGTTTCTATCGGAGTTCCACAAGGCTCGATTCTTGGCCCACTTCTCTTTTCTCTCTTCATTAATGATCTTCATACTATAATCCATCAAGCAACCTGCATTCAATATGCTGATGATTCTACGCTCATCTGCTCCGCATCCTCCACCCCAGAGCTTATCTCTCTTACTCAAAAAGTCTTTATACCATAGAAACATGGTTCTCCAGTCGATTCCTCCTATTAAATGCTAAAAAAACTAAACTGCTCCTTTTCACACCCACTTCTAGGACCTCCCCCTTAAACTTCTCCATCTCCTCCAACAGTGCCAGTGTCATTTCACCTGACTCTACCACTAAATTGTTAGGTATTACCATTGATAATAATCTCTCTTTCAACCAACACATAAACAACTCCATAAAACAAGTCAACAGAAAAATAGGATCCTTATATCGAATCAGACCATTCCTTACTCCATCTACCAGAACTAGGTTTGCTCACTCCCATCTTATTTCTACTCTTCTTTTTGCCTCACCTATCTTCACCAACCTCAAGAAAAACAACCTAAACAAACTAACAACCTGCTACAATAACATTGCCCGCTTCGCTACAGGTAGCACCTACAGAACTCATCACTGTGTTAACTTGAAACAACTAGGCTGGCTAGAGTATCAGAACTATCTTGCAATCCACCAACTTACCATTGCCCACAAAATACTGTACCAACCAAATAACACCCCTATACTCTCTCAACTCATAATCCCCTATAATAATCTCAACTCTCTCCGCTCATCTAGTAAGCTATTGACTAGTTCCATAAAATCAAACAACACTGCTGGTGACTCCCTTTTTACCAATTCTGTAGGTTCAAAATGGAATTCGTTACCAAGCAACATAACAAAGATTACATCACTGCCTCTCTTCAAACAAAATATTAAACTCCACTTCCAAAATCACTGGCTCTGCTCCTGTAGTAAACCTGATTAACCTGATTCCCAATACTTCAACTTTACTTATAACTACCTCTTCTCTGACTTTACGTTTCCACTTGGCATTCTTCCCTTCCTCCCACACTGTCTTCTAATTTGCTTCCTTGCCTATTACTGTCCTAACTTCATACATTTTCATAATCTAATCCCCTTTTATTTTTTTTCCCCTTATTCTTTACACTCTTTTTCTTTACCTACTTTCCTTGTATCCATATCTGACATGTATCTCTGTTTTCTCTGTATAAAATTTAATATCTTTTTTCCCTAGACTGTAACTGTGAGGGGAAGTAATTAATTCATGCACCTTTAATTTTAAGACATATAGCTTCTTATTTTCTTGTAACTATGTATGATAGAATTTAACACTTGTAGTAACAATCTTAAATTGTTCAGTTTGTTATTATTGTTTTCATTAACATGCATACTAATATTTTTATTTTTTTTGTCTCTATGTACTTATTTTTGTGGAGCTTTTCTCCCCGGGCCTCTACTGAAAATGGAATTTTCTCCAGCTAGACTAGCCCGGTCAACAAATGTAAAATAAAAATAAATAAAATACTGTCACAGCACGCATGTGTATGGGTAAATAACGTTAATGACATATGTAAGGTGGTCCCACTGAGCAAGTATGCTTTGCATTATGGGATACTATATGAAATATGTGTAATGTATAGTATTATAGGTAGCTATGACAGATATTCTACACAGCATAACAGGCATATCATGCATAGCACAGGTATCGTCTATTGGTATGTACAATAACAGGATACATATGGCCTTTAGGTATGCGACATAGTAATAGCATGATAGCTAATCTAAATGGAAGGGCTACCAAGTAACCATGCACAAAGGACATGTAATAGCTGCACAGGTGTATAGTGGGGTACTACGCAGTCTGTCAAGTCCATGTGTAAGCACAACTACAGTGTTCACACTAGTGGCACCTCTCCAGGGTAGTGTCCTGTGAAGAGCAGAGCCAGGTGTCACCTGCACCACTGCACAGTACAGCCACTGCAGTGATCCCAGGCCTACATGTGTCTCCCAACCACCAAGGGAGGTATCACATGAACAGCGCTACTGAGTGCCCCTGCGTGATGTACAGAGGACTTATGTTCCACAGCATGGTGAGTGTCCTGTTTGGGAATGTAACCCAGAAGCACATCCCACTCATTGTGGTGTGTGTGTACACATATCCATGAGCATGATGCTCACAGTGGCCTCTGCTTATCTTGCGTATGAGGAGTATATCCATCAATAATGTTGTGGACATGGGCCCTGTCTGATCAGCAGAGGTCACCCCTGAGTATGTAGTATGTAAATGTGTACAGATGTGGTGTCCGTAGTGCAGCCACATATTTAAATTGTCGGAGCTCAGTAAACATCATGGCGTGTTAATGTTGTGGCATGTAAAGCTGTAGCTGTTGTGTAAGGTACACCCTAAATGGGGTGGTGTACCCTTGAATGTGTGTGGATGTCTTGAGTTCAGAGGTACAATGGGTGCCTATGTACCAGTTACACACCCAGTACAGATAGGTGTGGCCATGTAGGAGGATATCCACGCAACAGTGGCAATATGGTAACCACAGGAGTGGGTGCGACATATGTGTGTACTGCAAACATGTACAATGTGATATGTATGTAGGGGACTACCATCCATGTGATAGTCAGTGGGTGAATGGTGTAATGCAAAGGTGATGTGCATGCACCTTGTGTCATGCAGCTTGATGCCATGATAGTCATATTATGTATCTGTCACAGCGACACCCATATGGTTGGAGTCAGTATCAGCTGATGGAGCAATCATGGCGCTTGGTATGTAGGGGTTCTAAAGCTAGGCAGGGAAAGCCCCCTGTGCCAGCCTGTTATGCAGGGAAGCATATACTTAACATGAGGGGCCCTATGACTGAGGACTGTGGTATGCCAAAGTACCTGACATGTAGTAGGTACTATGGTATGCTGGCCTCACTGTGTGTCTTGTCCATGAGCCACATAGCATAACATCCTGAGACACAGGGTATGATGTGCAGGTGGATGTGTATGTTGTCAATACCAGAATGGGGAATGGTGCTGAAAGGCAATGAGAGGACAATGTAGGATGTGTGGACTCCCGTACCATCAGCAACTGCCCTGGTAACTGTATGAAAGGAGTCCATCATGTGTAGGGGCCATGCTCTGGCCTTAACAAGCCCAACCCGGGTGGCAGCAGAGGACGGGAGACCAACAATGTCTCTGAGAATGACGTCCTTGACGATGTGCCCCATAGCCACACAGAATAGTCCAGTCAGGTGTGTAGGACTATAGTCCCACTCGTGCAATGCGGTGCTACCTGTGTGTAGTGTGATAAATGCTGCTGTGTGCCATTCAGGGTCTACAATGTCTGAGACAAGGCTATTACTGAATATGGTGGCCTAGCGGGGAGACAAGTAATTCAGAGGTTGGTGGACATCACAGCCTGGGACGTTGGAAGGTGACATGGGGCCAGTGTCCCAGGACACATAGAGTGTAGGTCAGTACTGTGTAGGTGTGACCACAGGGACACCACAATGTTCATGTATGGATTGAGGCCCTGTAGTGAGTGAGAGGGTGTACTGTCAGCATTGAATCCATCCTCCAGCATGTTGCCAACAATACCTGGGTCTGCAATGTTCCTGAGTGACTGTTGTATGTGACAGCAGATATGGGTGTTGCCATCGAATACTGACATACCACCATAATGCCTGGTGGTACACCCCGGAATGTGTGGCAGTCATGTTTACGTAGCTAGTCTTGGAGTATGTGATGAGGGACCCTGTGGCCCCACCACGGCTGACCAGTGAGCCACTACACACATGGGAATGTACACCACTGTGCAACAGCCTACACCTGTTGTTGTACATCATATGTCCATGGAACATGACCACCAGAGTGGTGTCTGTTATCTGGTGTGTACCATCATGGCTCTGTGTGGAATAGCATGATCCATGCAGTTGTGTACATACTAATTAAGTGCACTGGGGTATGTGTCAGCATTTGTATGTGCATTGTCCATCTGCACGGGTGTCATGATGTTAACGACCGCTGTCAGCAGATGTCTGGTGTAGTAGTACACATGTACTGTGTATGCTGTGATGGGTGTGTTTCCGGGATGTGGCTAACAAGGTAGATTAGCATATGTTTGGAATCCACCAATGAGGGGATAACCCCAGGTGTGTAACACCAGTCACATGGTGGTAGTGTTCATGCCAAGGGTAATGTAGGTCTTGGAGGTGGTGTGTATGTGTTGATCCAGCAGAGTGGAGGGTATGACTCATGGATGTGTTGGTACATGAGTGGCTATCCCAGTGAAGTGTGGGGTAGTGTCAGTCACACATCAGTAGTAGCTGAGGCCCACTGTCCACTATACAAACATAGAAGGTATGTTACCCGTGGGGTATGATGTTGACTCTGTCACTTGTTACAATGTGTATAGCGGTCCCAGACACAGTTAGTTACACATGAAGCACCTCTGATGCATTGTGCTAAGCAACTTGCCAGGATGTGTGCAAAACATAGTGGGATATGGGAACCCCTCAGCTGTGGGTGTGCCGGTCCAGGTATGTGCCTGGAAGGTATGGTCCGTCTATAACCTATCATTGCAGGTGTGCTTTGCAGAGCCTACAGGCAGGTCCCAGTCACTGCAGAGATGTTGGAGTGGTGCATTGTAAGGTGTGCTTTACCTGCGTGCGTCACAGGGGAAGATGCAAGCAATGTGTCACATGACCCCATGTCGCGCATGCCAGTTACCGCCCTGCCAGTGACAGTTATTGGAAACTGTGCAGAACAGGCAGTACAGCAGCAGCAAGAGCCTAGCATGTCAGCTGTACTCCCAGGGCTGACAGGTGCATGTCATCTGTGCCACAGCATTGTGTTTGACCAGGACAGTCATAGCGGACAGATACCACATGCCTGTGGAATGACAATAGGAGCATAGGCAACTGTTGAAGTGACACAGTCGGTCATTGTACAGTGGTATCGTGTCTGGACGAATGCAAAATGCTCCCCAGGGCTAGACCCACACCCTCAGGGCTATAAGACTGGTGAGCTATTGCATGTCCCTGCACACGTAGTCTGTGAAGTGGCATCACAGGGCAGTCACACTAACATGGCGAATGACAGACATATTGTACCTGGTGAGGTGTGGCATGTGTGCATAGGTTATGTTGCAGAAGCAGTTACCCGGCAGCAAGATGTAAGCGACTAACGCCTTGTGTAGCCTGCTGTGTGGAACTGCAGTGTGACACCCTACAGAGTCAGCTATGACTGGTGTGTTGTGAATGTTATAACACACTATTGGCTGTATGTGGTGGGCACACATGAGTCTGTGGGCTATAATCTGGTGATGTTGTCTTCCATGATGGGGGCTACCTCTGGTGCCTACAGTGAGTATGGAGATGTACTGCACAGGTTGTCCTCGTAGGTGTGGCCAGTGGTGTAGATTATGTGAGACTATGTGATGGGTGGGGGTGTGTTGCAAATGTTACACATCCCCAAATGACTGTCAGGTACAGTCAGGGTTGGCGACAGCATTACCCCCAGCCATAGCTGTCAGCCTCCTGTCCCCAAAATGAGGAACATTAGCCCTCATACAGTGTGACAAATGGGTGAAACGTGGAACACTTACAACTGGCTTACTAACAGCGTCAACTAGGAAGGCCATATGATGGCTAAAATAGGCTGGTCTTACATATAAAACAGATATTCCAATGAATTACTATGATTCTCATCTATCTAGCCATGGCTAGCAGGTAAACTATGTACAACAATGAATGTGTGACAGACCCTTCCAATGTGGAACCTTGAGGAACATGCACCTTTTAGAACCCCAAATGAGGTACATTCCCCGTAATGAGGTACACCTGAGAGCTATGGGCCCAGCACGGCTGCAGACGTGCATCCCCCACAGGCTGTAGTGCCGTATGTTGGGAAGTGAGCATTGAATGTGTGCACGAGACAATTGCTCTATTGCCACATGTACGACATATCCCTCATATAGACAGGCAGTAGCACTAGTACGTGACAGTTGGACATGCCTGCATATACAACCATGTCCCACAGGATATGTGCGTTATGTGTGTACAACAGCTGTCGTACCTTAAGCAAGCTGGGAAGTGTAGGACAGCCAGTGTACCTGTGGGAAATGGTGTGGAATGGGCGCTATAGTAATCATTAGCTCATGACATGCTCACATGTTCTGAACAAGTGCCTAGCATGACCATACAATACAGATAGGGTGTTGGATAATATCAACCCACAAGTGGTGATGATAGTCATTTAGGGTGGCACCGCACTATAACCCTGCTGAGTATGGTGTGCATGTCCATGAACCATTAGCACTGTAGATGTTAGCAGTACAGATGTACAAGATAGCACGGATATTTGATTACAAATACCTTTGCATGTCACAGGTGTGTTCCACCAGTGGCCTGTTGACAGACCCACAACTACAAAAGGTGCAAGAGTGACATGTGCACAGCACATCTGTGCCAGATACAGTAGAACAGGGTTAATGTGTTGTACCCCACCCTCATTGTAGCCCATACCACACACACAAATGTTAGGCATCTGTGTATGTAAGGCTGTGAATGGCCATGACCTATCAGTTTAGCTGTGTCAGTGTTGTGAACAACATACAGAATGGGCTGTGTGTGTGAGGTGTGTGACATATGTGCACAGTCTGATGGATGATACCAGCAGTGTCACCGCTAGGTAAACATCCCTGTACCCATAAACTGCTACCTAGGCTGTGGTCAACATTATGGACACCGTGTAAGTGATGGTGCTGTGCAGTACACCCTCGACATGGTGACATCTCCAGGCCCCTTAGGTAGTCATCTGAGGTACCCATGTCATGTCGGGGTGCCATCCATGAGCACGGAGATCAGTGGCCAGGCATATACAGCACTGTGGTGACCAATATTGGATCACTTACCACCTGTAAGGGGTAATGGCTATGCATGGATGTGCGATAACAGCCTTCATAATCCACACCTCCACTATGCAGCATGCCATCTACCTTGCAGAAGGACATTTGCTACACCATGATGATGGACATGCTACATGTCCATATCCTGATCTATATGACATATGTCATGGACAGCCACCGTCCTAATACTAGGATCACCACAGGCTGGACAGATCCCTGTGCCATATATGTGACATACTCCCACCATACCATGCAACCCTGTCCATCAAAGCTGCAGATGTCATCCCAGTCATACATGGTGTGATGGCCGCATGGTAGATGTACTATCAACTGACTGGATCAGTAATGTGGCACTGATACAGCTTGCGGTGGCACAATGGCCATCTGTAACAGCGTGGAAACTGTGCCCACACATGCTATGGTTGATGACCATCCCTGCAAATGTTGTCTGACTATCCATTGTCCCATGTCTATCACATGTGTAATACAGGCAATCCATGTCAGGATGTTGAACAGTTGTACAGTGCTGTGTAGATGTATATGGCAAAACACATGCATGTACAGGTGTCCATTCGTATGTGTGCATTGTCACTGCTCAAGTCCATTCTGTCTGTGTTGATATGTGACATATACACAGCATTCAGGTCAACAGTAGTACCATGGACACATCAAGGCATGTGCAGATAGGTAAGAACACAAGTGCAGGCAAATAGACATGCCCACAGCAAGACAGCATTTACATGGAGTACGAACACTGTAATGAGGTGACACGCATATATGGTGATGATATCCAATGCATAATGGGTGTGACATGTGTGACACAAACACGTCAGTCGTGTCAGTGTCATGGTGCTTTGCAAAGATAACTGTGCAGATGCAGTAGATGTCATAGAAATGTATGTGCAGCAGTATCTCTGTACATCTCTGAAACTGTGACCTGTCACCATCATTATGTTTTACAGATAATGCCCCATACATGCCTCCCAGCATACACCCGCAGGGAGGATGATGTCCTAATCCCACAGCTCCATGACAACTATGACTTGTTGTTCAGCCATGTGCCACAGCATGCCCACAGCATGCCCAGCAGCGGGATGACCTGTGGCAGGATCTACGCAGGAGGGTGAACGATGTGGGTGGCCTTAACCGCACCTACCAGCAGGTGCACAGACACTGCACGGACCTGATATGACATGCAAAACAGCATGCCACTGCAATCACCAGGGAACAAGGTGGAACAGGTGGTGGGCCACCAACCCAGCCCCCACTCACACACACCGAGGAGCTACTGGCCAGTCTGGGGACACCCAGGGAACAGCATCCAGAAACACTAGTTGCCATCATGGAAGTGGGTGCCTCCCAACCAATGAGCCTGGAGTTGCCTGGTAAGTCAGTAATGCACATATGGCTATTATATCCCATGTAGTTGCATGTGTCACTGTACATAATGTAAAGTAACAACATATGCCAGGTATGTGGACACGCATGCTGCATACTACAGTATGCTACGTTGTGTATGCACACATGTGCATACTATATGCTATTACACAGGTGAATGTGCGCACATGCACAGCGCAACCTGTGGCTGTCATACAGTCATGGATAATGTTCATACTGCTGTGTCACCCCTATACAGGTACCTCTGGCATGCTGCACAGACATGAGTCCGTTGCAGGTGAGACTGTCATCAGTATCAGGCATGTTACAGTGTAGATCTATTTGCCATGTGGCCAGTTAACACTTGCACACCTGAAGTTTGTTCCAGTCACAATATGCAGGTCGCGCCACCGTGCATTCACACATGCCACCCATGTGCAATATATTCACACATAATGATACACAGACTTGAAACCACAGTACTTGTCATTGCGACATGTGTGGTCAGCTGTGCATACAACGGTGGAGGTGTTCTACAATGGAGGCATATGTAGTATGCATTGGAACAACATGTGTAGTATGCACACAGTACCACAAAGTGAGCTGTGATATGGGCAGCCCACAAGTGTCACCATTGTGTCATTTGCCCCTGCATCGGGTGCACACATTGTGATGTACCACCTGACATGTCCCAGACATGTAGTGTTCTGTCTGCAATATTGTCACACTATCACATGATCTATACCCCACATACAAAACATACAACCCGTTGTTTGCATAGACCTGTGGAATGTGACATATCTGACATGTATGGGTGTATGTCATATGGGACCACACAGACATGTGGAGAAGATGCCCATCACACACAATTGGCCACCACATGTGCACACATGCCCATGGGGGATGGCCAGAGACATGTAGCCACACAGTACATGGGATGTGTATACACCCTGCTGCACATTGTCCACACATGGTCCAATTATAGCCTTAGTTGACCGATTATACAGTTGATGTGGTACAGTGGACAACCTAAAAGCCTATGCACAGCTACTGGAGGTGTCACTGAAGTCTACCATATACGATCTGTCGAACATCACGACTGTGTTGCAGTTATGGCTATGCAATGTGTACATATTATGCATTCTACAGCAACATACATGCCTCATGTTGCCATGCAATAGCACAGTGTTTGTACTTCACACTGTATAGCAATGTAGACGGCTCACACTACCCTCCCATGCTCATGCACATTTGCTAAACATGCATTCTATCTGTAGGGCATACACGCAACACTGCAATGTGAAGCCCATTATGATGCTGTACATGTGTCAGGACACCATTGTGTCAAACATGTATGCATGTTAATGCACATGTCAGCAAATTACATGTCAAGGTCACGTCAGCCATGTGTACTGTTATCCTGTTCTGGGCCACATGGTGTATCACGGGGATGCATGCATACTACATGATTGTGTGAACTGCATGCCTACTGATATGACACCTGCTTGCTGTAGTGTGCACCCCAGGGAGGTATGCTTACTAACACTATTAATGTCTGAGCTGCATGCCCTCTGCTCTATCGCAGGCATGCTGCATGCCATCTGACAAATCACATGCATGGTGTGTCTGTGTGTCTGTGTGTGTCTGTGTGTTTCTGTGTGTGTGTCTGTGTGCGTATCTGTGTGTGTGTGTCTGTGTGTGTGTCTGTGTGTGTATCTGTGTGTGTGTGTGTGTGTGTGTGTGTGTGTGTGTGTGTGTGTGTGTGTGTGTGTGTCTGTGTGTGTCTGTGTCTATTGTACTTTACAGTATTTCTTTGCATTCACAGGTGATGTAGGTGCGTTACCCTCCTGCGGTCCATCTGATGTTAGTGTCCCCACAGATACTAGCGGTGATGAACATATGCATGAGGTAGAGGCAGGGTTGTCAGGGGCTGAATCTGTGCCAATGGTTACCATCCCAGCTATGTCCCCCTCTTCCCCGCACACAGTTCTTCTGCCAACACATACCGCATCACCGGTGGCCATAGTGGAAGGACAGTCAGCATCTGTTGGCATGGAACAGGAACATGTGGTGGCTACAGAAGGTGTGTCTACACACCATAGTGTCAGTGTAATGACTGCAGATGTGCCACACAGGCATGTGGCCAGTGCTACTCGTAGGAGGACCTCTGGCAGACATGCACCAGCAGGACAGAGCGCAGCAGCTGGTATCACCAGATGCATGTTCCAGACTGTAATGGTGACACAGGCATGTGCTGAATGGCAGAACAGAGAAGGGCAGAGGCTGCAGAGGGCTGCTATCCATACCCTAAATGACAACATCCAGGCATTGGTAAATGCTCAACAGCAGATTGTTAATGTTCTGGATAGGTGACTAGGTGAAATGGCCGGAATCCTTGACCGAGGAATGGCAATCCGCGAGCGGGAGCTGTCTGTGCTGGAACACCTGGTAGGAGTGAGGCATAGGCCACGTGGACGTAGGCCAGCAACACCACCTAGTGTAGGTCAACGTGAGCATGCCACCTCACATGCCCACTCCCATAGTGCCGGTAGCAGTAGCAGTGCAGCTGCTGCTGCACTGTCAACACCAGGACACAGCAGGCCACGTGGACGTGGCCCTGGACGGTCTCAGTGGGGACACATTTCCAGCGAACATGTGTCATCGGACAGTAGCCCCTCTGTACCTCCACCTGGTAGTGCCCATGCAACCCCAGGCAGGCACAGGTCACATGGCCATGGATGGACACAATGAGCTGTACAACCTGCACTGTACAATCTGGGGCTGTCAATTATACCCCGTGTAGGCATCACAAATGGCAGAACTGTGTACAGACATACACGCACACAGCAAACACAACTGTAGGGCTCCACAACATCCACATGCATTCTGCACAGACATGTCCAGTCAACTCACTGGCCCTTACACACACACATAATGTTATCCATTGGTGCAGCCTATGCCCCTGGCAAGCATATCACCCTGTGCATATGATGAAGCCTGTGTCGCATCCCTGTCATCCACACCATCGGTGCAGGGTTATGCATATATATTCTGATGCACAGGGTGAACAGCATAGTGGGAGGTGTATGTAATACCTGTGTATGCATAGTGAGGGATGTGTATGTTGCAGTGGTTGTGTGCAGCCTATGCCCCTAGCAAACATATCACCCTGTGCATATGATGAAGCCTGTGCCGCATCCCTGTCATCCACACCATCAGTGCAGGGTTATGCACAAATATTCTGAAGCACAGGGTGAACAGCATAGTGAGAGGTGTATGTAATACCTGTGTATGCATAGTGAGGGATGTGTATGTTGCAGTGGTTGTGTGTGAATACTGAGTTGTGTATGTGGCATAGGTTGTGTACTGTCGACATGCACCGGTCACACCATGTAGTGCAGGTGCAGCATGCATTGTGATGTGTTCACGGTATGTGTCTCGGTTACATCTGTAGCACCATGTTGGTTGTGATACCCTGGTTCCCTCCTATGGTGTACTTGCATGTGCCTACAGGTAGCAGTGTTTGCAGTCCTCTACGTGTAACTGTGGAGTACACACAGGCACGTCTGGCAATATCAGCATGCTACATGTACCTTCATCCTGACTGTTGGACACACAAACATGACACAGATGTCCGCACATATACTGCACCTGACGCATGTGGTCGGTGCCACAGGCTACACTGGACAGAGATGTGACATACATAGCAGGACACATTACAGGTATGGTGACATGGTGCAGGGGTTGTACACAGCGGCCTGGCCAATGATGATGTGAGGTGTCACTTGGTAGCTGGAGGCCACACTGTGCAGCAGTAGGACCCTGTAACAGTACGTGAACATGGCCACAGTCACGGGGTGTACACCACTATAACGCACACCCCATAGTGGGCAGCTGGGGGCCCTTGCCTTTGTGGTCATCACTCTCATAGTACTATGCACCCACATGACGTGTCACAGAGAAGGGACATGCACAGGTAGCCAGTATGGCTGGGACCTATGGCATCAACAGGGTTGTGCAATGCATCACCATTACGGGTTAGTCAACACGTGGGGCCAGTGATAATTTCCCACCGTATATTAGCATACACACTCACACCAAGCACCAGACATACATACAGACACACATACACTGTGGTGACCACACATGTGTATACGGACAGCCGATGTGTGTAATGCACCTCACCGGCGAATGTCATGCTTCCCACACTGATGTATGTACACTTCTCTACAATGGTGTATAGGGATGTGTAGCAACTGGGACATATTCCCCGCGATATGTGGCATCCCTGGTCACACATTTGGACACACATGGCAGTGCTGGGAATGATACACCAGCCATATGATGACACGTTTGATGGACATGCAGCGGTATTGATTGCATTATGTGTACCAACGCTATATCTGGCAAATGTGCTGCTATATACACATGAGAGGTTGTAGGTGTTACAGGTGCCATATGACATATAGTTGTTAACACCTGACCGCTGTGTATGCATTATGTCAGCACCGTCACGTAACAGCGACATAGTGTACAGTTAGCACATGGCATGATAGGATGGTGTGTGACACAACTGTGAGCCACCCCCTGCACACATACATCTAGACAGGTGGTTCACCACGTTATGTACACACATCCCTCCATATGTGCTGTTTGTATGTCACCGTATACAGATGTCAATGATGGTCTGCATTGCGTCTGCATGTCGTAGGTAGGTGCAGCTATGTTACGGACATTGGCCACTGCACATGCATGTTTGCTGCATGCACAATACAGATGTCACATGTGTCTCCTGTTGCCATGTTTGTATGCATTGCTATTGTTGGGCATGTGTGTTGACATACATAACACATGGACTGCGGTATGATATGACAGGTGTCACAGGCGACCAGTACAAGGGTATGTGTCCCGGTCAACACTACTACCCCCTGTAGTGTGAGCATTCAACAGACATGGGCCCACATTCAATTCGCGTGTGTAGCATTGATTAGGGCAGTGTTATGCATGAGGTACATCAAAGGCCATGTATGTATGTGTTGTGTGTGCAGACCATGCACACATCCACACAATCACATGTATGACATACCCAGACGTGTCTTCATTGGTGTACAGCAACAGTCAGGTGTCACAGCTGTGTAAGGGTCATGGTATGTCTTGAGCCGACCTGTTCATGTATACTGGTATCATTGCAATGCATAACACCTGTTGGATCCCTGTTGGTACATGTGTACTCTGCACAGCTGGTGTACACCGCTGTACAGCCCAGTGGTCATGTGTCACATGGTGTTGTTGGACCATATGAGTGTGTAGTGTTGCACCAATGACATGGTGCAGACTTGACAGCTACAGTGTACACTGCAGTGTGTACGTGTGTGACCTGCACCTGTGACAGCTGTGATAGCAGCTGTGTGTGTACAGGTCACTGCATGTGTGACCACCCTGTGCGTGAGGGCAGTTATACCTTACTGTGCCCTTCTGTGTGTACACTCCATCTGCATGCAAGATTGCCCTTTGCCACAGCTAAGTGTGTGAGCATGCCCAGTACGCCGTTGTGTAGATGGACACACAGTACATTCCACACTGTGCCCTTCCATGATTAGACTCCGTGTGCATGCAAGATGGCCCTTTGCAACTGCTAAGTGTGTGAGCATGCCCAGTATGCCGTTGTATAGATGGACACACAGTACATTCCACACTGCGCCCTTCCATGATTAGACTCCGTGTGCATGCAAGATGGGCCTTTGCATCTGCTAAGTGTGTGAGCATGCCCAGTACACCGTTGTGTAGATGGACACACAGTACATTCCAAACAGACGTGTGATACTAAGCGTGTGGGCATGGCCATTGACATCCTGTATAGCCATGGTGGTCATCCAGGCACCAGATGCCCAATTTCAATATCATGATGGATGCCTACATTGAACACACGTGTTGCTCTCTTGAAGGGTGTACTGTCTGTGGCGCATCCCGTATCTATTCAGTGTTGCTGTGCTCCATAGATATTTAGTTGGCCTGTTGACAGCACTGGCGTGTTTGTGTACGTCTACCTTGGGACGGTAATATGCTTTCAGACCGCTTACTCTCTAAACATTCCCTATCGGCATCTTTGCCTTTGCGGATGATGTCACCCACCTAGAAGTATGCCTCTTGGAGTGCTGTGTTCAGTAATCTCGGTAGCGTGTTCTGTAAATGTATAATGCTGTAGTGTGTTAGAGTAGGTAGGTGTGTGTTCAACTCCCGGCCCTTCCAAGTCTGTGTGTGTGTTTCCAGCTGCCTTGGGACACAGTAATGCTTTTAGATGCCTCACAACACATACATTCCCTATCGGCGTCTTTGCCTTTGCGGATTATGTCACCCACCTAGAAGTATGTCTCTGGGAGTGCTGTGTTCAGTAATCTCGGTAGCGCATTCTGTAAATGCGTAATGCTGTAGTGTGTTAGAGTAAGTAGGTGTGTGTTCAACTCCCGGCTCTTCCAAGTGTGTGTGTGTGTGTGTGTGTGTGTGTGTTTCCAGCTGCCTGGGGACACAGTAATGCTTTTAGATGCCTCATAACACATACATTCTCTATCAGCGTCTTTGCCTTTGCAGATGATGTCACCCACCTAGAAGTATGCCTCTGGGAGTGCTGTGTTCAGTAATCTCGGTAGCGCGTTCTGTAAATGTGTAATGCTGTAGTGTGTTAGAGTAGGTAGGTGTGTGTTTAACTCCCGGCCCTTCCAAGTGTGTGTGTGTGTGTTTCCAGCTGCCTGGGGACACAGTAAAGCTTTTAGATGCCTCACAACACATACATTCCCTATCTGCATCTTTGCCTTTGTGGATGATGTCACCCACCTAGAAGTATGCCTCTGGGAGTGCTGTGTTCAGTAATCTCGGTAGCGTGTTCTGTAAATGCGTAATGCTGTAGTGTGTTAGAGTAGGTAGGTGTGTGTTCAACTCCCGGCCCTTCCAAGTGTGTGTGTTTCCAGCTGCCTGGGGACACAGTAATGCTTTTAGATGCCTCACAACACATACATTCCCTATCGGCATCTTTGCCTTTGCGGATGATGTCACCCACCTAGAAGTATGCCTCTGGGAGTGCTGTGTTCAGTAATCTCGGTAGCGTGTTCTGTAAATGCGTAATGCTGTAGTGTGTTAGAGTGGGTAGGTGTGTGTTCAACTCCCGGCCCTTCCAAGTGTGTGTGTTTCCAGCTGCCTGGGGACACAGTAATGCTTTTAGATGCCTCACAACACATACATTCCCTATCGGCATCTTTGCCTTTGCGGATGATGTCACCCACCTAGAAGTATGCCTCTGGGAGTGCTGTGTTCAGTAATCTTGGTAGTGTGTTCTGTAAATGCGTAATGCTGTAGTGTGTTAGAGTGGGTAGGTGTGTGTTCAACTCCTGGCCCTTCCAAGTGTGTGTGTGTCTGTGTGTGTGTGGGTGTTTCCAGCTGCCTGGGGACACAGTAATGCTTTTAGATGCCTCACAACACATACATTCCCTATCGGCGTCTTTGCCTTTGCGGATGATGTCACCCACCTAGAAGTATGCCTCTGGGAGTGCTGTGTTCAGTAGTCTCGGTAGCACGTTCTGTAAATGCATCATGCTGTAGTGTGATAGGGTAGTTAGGTGTAAGTTTGATTCCCAGGCCTGCCAGATGTGTGTGTGTGTGTGTGTGCATGCTCCCATCTGCCTAGGGACTCAGGTTATGCTTTTAGACACTTGACAACACAGATGTATCCTGCTGACGTCTTTGTCTTTGCGGATGTTGACACGCACCTAGTAGAATGCCTGTGTGTCTACTGTGTTTAGTAATCTCGGGAGAGTGTTCTGTAAATGCGTCATGCTGTTGTGTGATAAGGTAGTCATGTGTAGGTTCAGTTACCAGCCCTGCCACATGTGTGTGTGTGTGTGTGTGTGTGTGTGTGTGTGTGTGTATCTCTCTCTCTCTCTATATATATATATATATATATATATATATAAAATCTATTTTCTGCCCATACCTCTCTCTTGCATGGACAGCTGACTGTTTCATGTATCACATATTTGCATAGCTTTCACATACCAATGAGGTATGTTGCAACTCCCAACATTGTCCATGCAACGTCCGTGTTACGTGCGGTGCTACACCCCCTTACAGGCATTTGCTGTATATCTTGGCAGACATCTATCCTTGCTGTACTCTCACTGTACTCGTACACACCAGAGGCTTCATGTATCATGGCCTAGTTTTGATGTGTGTATGTCTATTTGTGCTGTGTGCATGGCTCTGGGTATGTCCCACTATCATCATTTGTAAAGGTGACAGCCCTATAGGTTCTTCATGTAGACTGCTGTGTCATTTGACATGTCAGCTTATACCTGCGGACAGTACTGCACGTCCTACTGCAGCGCATGTCATACCTTCTGCATTATCTTGCAGTCGATATTGCTGTTTCCTCACACATGGATCTGTTTCTGTTCATACCACTCCACCTCCTAGAGCAAGTTGCTGGACAAGGCCTTATCTGATAGTGGGACACATAGGGGCAGTATTGACATGTTGCTCTTACAAACGTAGATAGTTGACACAATAATAGGTTTTGCATTAGTATGGCTTTTCTGTCGGATTTGGTGTCTTACTCACATGTTTGTCATTATTTCATGTCTTCAGTTATCATGAAAGTGCCAGAATGTTACTGTTGTTACGTGGAACACACCAAACATATGAGGCAGAACTCTGCACATTCTGCGTAAATCTGTACAGTTGCGGAGTATGTGTCTGTAACAAAATATCAACTTTCTCACACCAATACACACACTGTATGGCGGCATCACAGGCCACATGCCATTACATTTATATTGCAGGACACACCCACCCAGACAGTTGTATTCCTCACACAGGCCAACAGCTTCTTATCCACACTAATTGGTCTATCGTGTACCGTATGTGTGCACCGGTATTTGCGATTTCCGTCAGTGGCAGAGCTCACATACGTGTCAGGGGGACTGGTCATTGTTACGGTGACACTGCATGACACCCTGAGGGACACATTACTTTTGTGTCTATTAACCTTCCACATTGACATTCACAGGGTATACGTTGTCATTCACATTTGTCGGAGTACATGCGTGTGTCTTGTACATGTTTTCTCATTTGTCCTGATGTCTTTCTTCTCACCTGTCCACCTAGTATCACTAGTCCTGTACATGTATTTTGGACAGGTTACCTTCATACCCCTAACCTGTACACATTATGGGTAAACGCCCTGATGTTTGACCTTGTTACATTTGTCATAGTGATGTGCCCTTCTGGTAAATTGCTGGCAAGGCATTACGGACTGTGCTCTAGATAATAGTGACTGACATTTCCATTACATGATTAGTAACACTCATAACATCCGTATTCATGGGTACGCCAGTATTCTCACGACGTTCTGACTTTGTCTGGGGTATATCTAATATAGTCCCTATTTGTATTTCATGTACTATGCCTTAGTGCAGCTGTGTTATTCTGACAGTTTGCCAGTTATGGGGACCATCTTGGTCGTATGCATGTCCATCCATGATAATCGCCTACATGACACTGATATAAGGCCCTACATATTGCCAAAATGGTTTCTGCAATATCCAGTGGATGGTTTGCCCCATTATTGAGAATATAGGCGTGTGCTATACCCACATCACTCCCACGGGGTGGGCCTATGAAATCCATGCCAAACAACACCTAGGCCCATTTCTGCATACCCATGATTCCCATACCTGACAACCCTCTACAGTACCCATTACACATGTTTAATGTGTGCGGTACTGAAGTGTGGAGACACTTATATGCACTCCCCACTCTCCAGATATCAGTTCGTACGTCATACATTCTATCGACACATGTGTCGTCGCCCTTGCACCTGATACTGTTGCATGTACAGCTATTTCGTATTTGCTGCAGTCACTTCTTTTGCGTCAATGTTGGTTGACACTACGTAAGATTCAATTTTTGGAGTCCTGCAATGGACACCTATCTGCATGTTTAAAGTGTAGAACTTGCTGAACTGTCACTTTCTGGCCATTGGTTTGGAATGCTGCGGTTTATTCACCTTTCCTGCATGTCTGTTTGTCTACCCATATTAGATATAACGTCGCCTATTTATGTACATATGTCATATCTATGGGACATAAGTCTGTTGTGTATACATATATACATGTACAATCCTCATTTCATAACTTGCTTTGGTTTACGTCTGTGGATTATGTGTATACACATATATCTATATCCATACCATACCTTTCCACTATACAGATTGTCGCAGAGTGTACAGCTGCTTGCCCCTTTATCTTCGCTGTGTTTTAAATAAACCTGTGTCTATCTGGCAATGTCGTGGCATTTCATTTGAGACTTACAGTGAGGATTTCTGGCAAGCAGTTCAGGTTACGACTGCATTCCCTTCAGAGAATCCATGCTACTGACACACCCGTTATTCTATCCACTTTCTATGTTTGTTCTGGCACATATCTGGTGTTTGTCCCTATTTGTACTGGTAGTTTGCATGGCTTTGTCCGGTTTCATACTTTACGAGGTTAACAGGTTTGAGCCATGTATAACATGGGGGAAACAGCATTCATTTGCTATGCTGTGAGCGGATCACACACGCACAGGCGCACTTGCATTTCCTTATTGTGGGTTACGCGCAGGTGCGCATGCATATCCTTATTGTGGGTTACATATGTTTACTAAGTCTTTGTGCTTACGTGGGCTTTATTACTTGTGACAGTACCAATAATTATCTGTAATACAGTTAACGGACGTTTGCAAAACACACGTTCACCTTTACATATTTAACTGTCTGTACATCACAGATGCATTCATTACACTTTCACATTATATGTGCTGTAGTCGTTGTTCAACCGGGACTGCATTCATGTTGGCCGGATGCTGTAACCACTATACGTTTGGTGTTCTGACTCATTTATATGCATACCCATAGTACATAGCTACATTAACATATGCCTCACCGCTTCACTTACGTCACAGGCATCCATTCTCCTGCTGGAAAAAATGTAGTACTACATGTTACACATTTCCTATTCCCTACTGCTCTGGACCCACGCTGCATATTTCATCACTGCAGGGATATTCAGAACCCAAAGGCTTATAGTCCTGACACATACAGGTCTTTAACTGTCAGGGTGTTCATGTGGTGATCTGGGTTTAGGCTTGTCCGCCTGGTGAACGGAACTGCCCTGACCATGTTCAAATGTCAGACAAAGCACATGGACAGGGTCTGTCCATTTTAAACATTTAATCTGTGTTTTCAGACACAGGTGTTTGGGCACCTGTCAGCAGCTTATGATGTTGGCAATACATAATATGGGTGGGGCAGTTACGATACATAATCCACGGTGAGTGGTGTTCCCATTCACATTTGACTATTTCATGTATTCATTCTTATGAGGATTATTATATTGCACATGACTTAACTATGAATTAACTACGGGTATGCAGTAGTACAGTCAACATATGTGACGGCTTGTTACAGTATATATGTACGGACCTCTGTAATACTGGGGACTACCCCACATCCTTCACAGCATTTCCTGCTTATGTACATACTATTATTCCTTGAACTTTCGAAGCTTGTGAGAGCAGTAATTACATCTGTCCCTCTTTGTCCACCCATCCTTTTAGGCTTTGTCCAGGTTTTGTTGCTGTAATAAGTTGAGAGGTGGTGTCGGTATGTGATTGAGTTGAATATATACTGTCGATAATTCAGTGGGGAGTATGGTTACCACTTGTTCCTCTTTGTGAGGGGAGGTCCCACTTTGGACAGTTGTGTCTTGCGATGAAACCTAAGACATGCCAAATGTCCTGTGATTTTAAGACAATAATATATTTCTTCATTTCTGTACTAGTTGCATGATACAGGTATTTTGTATCTGGTACACATAACTATTATTTGGGATTATAAGCTATTCAAATGCTATGACATTAGCTTTTATCTTGGCATACACATGTAATTCTGTACTTTGCACAGGCCGGGGGTATGTTTTATCCTGCAAATTCTCACATTTCTACAAGAGATGTCCCACCTTGGCCATCTGAACAGGTGGCAACCCTAGTGGGGTGACCTGCATGGTGGACAGTTGTTCCATCCTGCATAGTATGAATTGCATGTCTGTGTAGATACTGACCAGTACCATGACTACACATACATGTTTTGTCCAGATGTGTACAGTAATGGACACCGTGGCGTGTAAACAACTCTGAGGTTTCAACAGGTTACTTATCCCACGTGGGATGTACACACATTTTGCCGTAACATTAACGCACGGGCATTTGGATTTACGTACCTGTGATGGGATGTTTACAAATGTGGGATACATATTTGCAATCTGGACACTGCCTAGGACGATACTTCCTACTACATATGGGGAATACCCGCTATGTGTAGGTGTACAGATGCGCAAGGCTGGTATCTGGATTTGGTGGACATTCGGACATGGGTGCAGGTTATGTGCTATACAGGGCTTGTTGCGTATTGCATTTGCATGCATGGGTTCTACTTTTGGATATCCCGGTTCCGCATATAGCATCCTATGTGTATGTGAAGGTTACGTTCATGTGTATAGCACATTTTAATATACATATGTTTGTGTGTGTTTGGTATACAATGTGGACTGTCAGGTTTCTTTATGGTTGTTATATAGCCACAACTGCCCAGCTGTGTACTATCACTACCACTGTGGGACTGCTGGTGACCATACCCATGGGGCTAGACGTGTGTATTGGTGGCGCGCTGACATGATGCGCTTCAGTTCCACTGGGTATAACTTCTGACAGTGCAGTCCATTACGGACACACGATTTTAAATATCATTTGTTCCATGGACGGTAACTCATATTATGTTGCGTGCATTTCTGTTTGGTTCTCCATTTTGTGTGGCCGGGAACTGTCTTGCATGCTTTGATACGTTTCCTTATCCACGGACACTGATAGGTGTGATTACTATTGCAGGCAGGCTATAATATTCAGCAGTTTAGGTTGCTCATCACCAGCCGACATTGACACGCCTCCCATGCACTTGCGCATGTGTCCTATGCACGTGGATATGGTAGCGGCGCACCTTCATTAATATGCATATGGCGCTACTACACCATTTATATGCCACACGGCCGGCGCAGACCTTACACCATCCTTGCGCCGAGCTTCATGAATCCAGGGAATGGCCTTTTTATTCTGAAGTTCACATGTACAAACCTTGTTATTGGTGAGTCTCATAGTCCCCCAGATAGCAGGGTCACAGAGATGCAGCAGAAATCTACAGAAAGCCATGAAAGCTGTAACATACTTTAGGCTTCAACACAGACAAGAGAAACCAAAACTGTGGCAGCTGAAAAACAAACAATAACAAAACTGTGGCAGCATGAAAAACAACAACAAAACTGTGGCAACATGAGAAAGAATAACAAAACTGTGGCAACGTGAAAAACAAACAATAACAAAACTGTGGCAACGTGAAGTGCCAGACAACTTTTATAGTTGGATGATAAAACAAAAGGTGCATTTCCATTCTAGCTTTCATTTTCAAGGTGTGTTAGCACTATTAAAGCTTTGATATATATATATATATATATATATATATATATATATATATATATATATATATACATATAAATATATGGGTCTACTTCATATGATCGAAAGACCATTTGATCGAAACACATTTGATCAAAAGTTCATTTGATTGAAAACCAGTATTCAAGGCATAAAACTGGGATTTGTCCCCCTCCCCAATGTCGTGTGACCCTGGAGTTGGTTTATATAGTTGGAAGGGGGGGGGGTGGTGAAAGAAAATAAAACAAAAAGTACATATTTTAATTTAAGATTGCGCCCCCTCACCCCACCCCCAACTATATATACCAACTCCATGGTCACACGACATTGGGGAGGGGGACAAATCCCAGTTCTATACCTTGAATACTGTTTTTTGATCAAATGGATTTCGATCAAATGGTCTTTCGATCATGTGAAGTAGACCCATATATATATATATATATATATATATATATATATATATAGAGAGAGAGAGAGAGAGAGAGATTTTATATATATATATATATATATATATATATATATATATATATATATATATATACATAGGCATGTAAATTTCTTGTTACCTTGTTACCTGCCAACCTGTAGCAGCATTCATGCCATTTCTTTCTCTGAGATCTGGCAGATGAGTCACAGTATCTTTGAAATAGGTGTGTTTAGTACCTTGTGAAACCTCAAAATATTTTATTAGAAGATGTCTGTTTATACATGTTGTGACGGGGGTAATGTTTTGTCACTAAAAGAAAATATGCTTTTATCCAATGTTCACTAATGAGGAATACTTAATGCGTAACTGACTGTACACACACACACACACACACACACACACACATATATATATATATATATATATATATATATATATATATATATATTTCAAGTGTCCCTTTTGACCTTTTCTATCTAGATTAGTTGACATTTGGCTACTCTGTTTTGTGACTAATGTGGAATAAACCAAACATGATAAATTAAATTGTTAGCAGTCTGTGTTGCAGTCATCAAGTTATTCTCAGCAAAATCCGCTAATCCCATCAACACCCATTTGTATTTTGTGAAACTCTGAGCAAAATTGCTTAATTTCTTTTGGTCTCAGGCTGAGGCTGCTGCTATAACTTGGAAATTTGTGACACTGTTAAATAACTGCTTGAGCAGTCAAGTGAGTAAATAACAGGACAGACAATGAAGTTAAGCAAAATCATGGTTTATGATCAGGCCAAAAGAGAGTAGCATTTTTAGCCCAAATGCATAAATCCAAAAAGAAAACAGTTGTTAGGATACATCATACCACTGACATGAGCATTTTTTTCAAGATTTTGATTCAGGGAAATATCACAATGAGCTACTAGCTACAATATATGTTACATCTGAAAATTATTATTTCACTGTTATATATGTGTATATTTAAATATTAAGGCTCACATATGAGAGGCAAATGATTATTTCACTGTTATATATGTATATATTTAAATATTAAGGCTCACATATGAAGGGATAGCATAATGGCTAAGGGGCTTACTTCTCAACCACAAGATACAGGATCTGACTCTCAGTTTTAACAGACATTGGTTAGACTTCAAAAGGCTAACAAGGAAAGCTCACTAGCACCTGGTTTAGGAGATGGGTTTGGCACAATAGTTAAGGTGTTTACATCCCATGACAAAAAATACATGGTTTGATTCTGACCTCAGGTTATTGGCTAAGCTTTAAATGGTTCTTTAGGGCAGTTAGCCTAGTGTTCACCTATGTCTGCTGATTTCATACATTGTATATATAACCAAGTTTCAGGCTCTTGACAATGAATTTTTGCATACGGTTATTTTCAACAAAAATGATTTGAATTAATATTTTACAGTAGTTGTAACCATTAAGGTGCATTTCCTCTTCTTCAGCATATGTCTTTTCTGTATGGAATATCCATTTAAAACAGTTAATACTTTTTTGAAAATATGCAGGGTGATCAGTTCAATGTACTTTTTTTAAGTAACCAGCAGATGGAAGCATTGTCTTAAAACAGCTTTTTCAAGGTCTCTCTCTCTCTCTCTCTCTCTCAGCCTCCACCCCCATAGCTTTTTAGCACATACTCACTAATCATACCAGGGTATAAGCAAAGGAATTTTGTTCTGTTTGAAATCTGCTAATGTGTTTCAATGACATATATGTATGTATATTTCAGACCCATTTGTGTAGGTAAATATGACAAGGTTTGGGTTTCTTATCTTGTAAGACTGACAAAAGGTACAATAGGGCAAATGTATATTAAAAACTGATCCTACTGCCAAACCAGGAATAAGTTTATTTAAACTGCATGCAGCTAAGCTGTAATTTAAATTAGCTTAACTTTGTGTGACAATATGTGTTTTCAGTAACTATGGTGCATTTCTTTAAATTCTTAACTGTCTTTTATCAAGTCATGAGACCATTTACTATTTAAGTGTACCTACCCTCTAGATGTGGAGCCCTGATGCAATATTTCAATGATACAGACAAAAGTGTTTAACCTGAAGTTTAAGTCTTGTGTTTTTGCACCCGTGGAATTGTGTCATTGCATGCTTTTAGGTTCTTGGTTTGTGGTTTGCTCATTTTGACCTTTAATTTTTGGATCGAAAGTGCCATGAATGGTTGAGGTTTTTGTGCCCCTGTACCCCTTAGAGTATAGTCATCTGGAAATTTGTGCTTCTGGTAGGGTAATCTTTGACAAAATTGTCTGAGAAGAGGACCAAAACCTGAAAAATAAAAAAATCCAGAACATGAACCCCCCTGAATAGATCAGTCAATAAGTCACATAACTTCACTGGGACAGGTGTGCAAAGTCCAACCCCAAGGTTCAGGCTTGGTTGTAAGCATGAACTTATGACTAGCAGACATACATAGTCAGGTTCTGCTAAGCCCAAAAAAGATGGTGGGAGCAGCCACGGAAAGCAAATAGTGAGACTATTTGTAAAGAGAATCAATGCAGCCATGAACTGTAGAAAAGACAATTCTGTATGTGGCTTGTGTAGACACACCTAACAGTTATTCAGAGTATTTTGTCTTACTTGGAGAACCACAACTGTGATGCTTTATAGGTAACCCCACACTGCCACTAACCCTGAAGTTCTTCTAGAAGACTTTAACACTAACATGGGGAATGATAAAACTTAGTGGGTAAGAGTGGGAGAAAACCTGAGCTTTGGCCGGCTAAGATCTAGCTGTATTCAACTAGATGTATAAGAGACTTTAAGTACCTTTTATCTGCACATTTTTCAAATAATATAGCATTTTAATTGTTTTATTTGTGTTGCATTGAATTTTAACTGGACTGGAAGTTTTGACTCTATTTTTTCAGTTAGTGTTTGCTAGACTAAATTGCCTGTTAGAATTCCTGCATAGACAGTGATTGCAGTCAGGGGTAGTATCACTCATTAATATCCTGTTGCTGCCTATTTAATTGGTACATTTTGGAATGTTTTCTGCTTAAAACCTGAGCTTTGGCTGGCTAAGATCTAGCTGTATTCATCTGGATGTGTAAGAGAATTTAAGTACCCTTTATCTGGACTTTTTTCAAATAATACAGCATTTTAATTGATTTGTGTTCCATTGAATATTAACTGAACTGGAAGTTTTGACTCTGTTTTTTTCAGTTAGTGTTTGCAAGATTTTATTGCCTGTTAGAATTCCTGCATAGACAGTAATTGCAGTCGGGGGTAGTCTAACTCATTGATATCCTGTTACTGCATATTTAAGTGCTACATTTTGGAATATTTTCTGCTTAAAACATGAGCTTTGGCTGGCTAAGATCTATCTGTATTCAACTGGACGTATAAAAGAATTTAAGTACCTTTTATCTGCATTTTTTTCAAATAATACAGCATTTTAATTAATTTATTTTGTGTTGCATTGAATATTAACTGAACTGGAAGTTTTGACTCTGTTTTCTCAGTTAGTGTTTACTAGATTTTATTGCCTGTATAGACAGTAATTGCAGTCAGGGGTAGTCTCTCTCATTGATATCCTGTTACTGCCTATTTAAGTGGTAAATTTTGGAATATTTTCTGCTTAAATCCTGAGCTTTGGCCGGCTAAGATCTAGCTGTATTCAACTGGACATATACGAGAATTTAAGTACCTTTTATCTGCACTTTTTTCAAATAATACAGCATTTTAATTGATTTATTTGTGTTGCATTGAATATTAACCAAACTGCAAGTTTTGACTCTGTTTTTTCAGTTAGTTTTTGCTAGATTTTATTGCCTGTTAGAATTCCTGCATAGACAGTAATTGCAGTCGGAGTAGTCTCATTCATTGCTATCCCATTACTGCCTATTTATGTTTTACATTTTGGAATATTTTCTGCTTAAAATATGAGCTTTGGCCAGCTAAGATCTAGCTGTCTTCAACTGTCTATATAAGAGAATTTAATTACCTTTTATTTGCACGTTTTTTCAAATAATACAGCATTTTAATTGATTTATTTGTATTGCATTGAATATTAACTGAACTGGAAGTTTTGACTCTGTTTTTTCACTTAGTGTTTGCTAGAGTTTATTTCCTGTTAGAATTCCTGCAGTGATAGTAATTGCAGGCGGGTTAGTCTTACATATTGATATCCTGTTACTGCCTATTTAAGTTGTATATTTTGGAATATTTTTTGCTTAAAACCTGAGCAATGGCAGGCTAAGATCTAGCTGTATTCAACTGGATGTATAAGGGAATTTAAGTACCTTTTATCTGCCCTTTTTTCAAATAATACAGCATTTTAATTGATTTATTTGTGTTGCATTGAATAATAAATGAAATGGAAGTTTTGACTGTTTTTTCAGTTAGTGTTTGCTAGATTATTTTGCCTTTTACAATTCCTGCATAGACAGTAATTGCAGTCAGGGTAGCCTCATTTATTGATATCCTGCTACTGCGTATTTAAGTGGTACATTTTTGAATATTTTCTGCTTAAAACCTGAGCTTTGGCCAGCTAACATCTAGATGTATTCAACTGCACGTATAAGAGAATTTAAGTACCTTTTATCTTGACTTTTTTCAAATAATACAGCACTTTAATTGATTTATTTTTGTTGCATTGAATATTAACTGAACTGGATGTTTTGACTCTGTTTCTTCAGTTAGTGTTTGCTAGATTTTATTGCCTGTTAGAATTCCTGCATATACAGTAATTGCAGTTGGGGGTTGTCTCACTCATTGATATCCTGTTACTGCCTATTTAAGTGGTACATTTTGGAATATTTTCTGCTTAAACGTAAGCTTAGTCTGGCTGAGATCTAGTTGTATTTAACTGGACGTATCAGAGAATTTAAGTACCTTTTATCTGCTCTTCATCCAAATAATACAGCACTTTAATTGATTTATTTTTGTTTAATTGAATATTAACTGAATTGAAAGTTTTGACTCTGTTTTTTAAGTTAGTGTTTGCTAGAATTTATTGCCAAATAGAATTCCTGCATAGACAGTAGTTGCAGTCAGTGTAGTATCATTCACTGATATCCTGTTACTTCCTATTTAAGTGGTACATTTTTGAATATTTTCTGCTTAAAACCTGAGCTTTGGCTGGCTAAGATCTAGATGTATTCAATTGGATGTATAAGAGAATTTAAGTACCTTTTATCTGCACTTTTTTCAAATAATGTAGCATTTTAATTGATTTATTTGTGTTGCATTGAATATTAACTGAACTGTTAGTTCCCCAGCCACACTCCCTGGTTTTGTTTTGGTGTTAATCATGGTGGCTTTGAAACTGTCCACCCCTCTTGTAAATTTGTGTTTGGATACTCCTTCTGGGCCCATCTCATTTGCTCACTCAACTTAGTGCAGTGATATCATAGTCTGATTTCAAGCACTCCTATTGTGTTACTGCCTATCTAAGTGGTACATTTTGGAATATTTTCTGCTTAAAATCTGAGCTTTGGCCGGCTAAGATCTAGCTGTATTCAACTGGCTGTATAAGAGAATTTAAGTACCTTTTATCTGCATGTTTTTCAAATAATACAGCATTTTAATTGATTTATTTGTGTTGCATTAAACATTAACTGAACTGGAAGTTTTGACTCTGTTTTTTCAGTTAATGTTTGCTAGATTATACTGCCTATTAGAATTCCTGCATAGACAGTAATTGCAGTCGGTGGAGTCTCAGTCATTGATATCCTGTTACTGCCTATTTAAGTGGTATATTTTGGAATATTTTTTGCTTAAAACCTGAGCTTTGGCCCACTAAGATCTAGCTGTATTCAACTGGATGTATAAAAGAGTTTAAGTACCTTTTATCTGCCCTTTTTTCAAATAATACAGCATTTTAATTGATTTATTTGTGTTGCATTGAATAATAAATGAACTGGAAGTTTTGACTCTGTTTTTTCACTTAATGTTTGCTAGATTTTACTGCCTATTAGAATTCCTGTATAGACAGTAATTGCAGTCTGTGTAGTCTCATTCATTGCTATCCTGTTACTGCCTATTTATGCTGTACATTTTGGAATATTTTCTGTATAAAACCTGAGCTTCGGCCGGCTAAGATCTAGATGTATTCAACTGCACGTATAAGAGAATTTAAGTACATTTTATCTGGACTTTTTTGAAATAATATAGCACTTAAATTTATTTATGTTTGTTGCATTGAATATTAACTGAACTGGAAGTTTTGACTCTGTTTTTTCAGTTAGTGTTTGCTAGATTTTATTGCCTGTTAGAATTCCCACATAGACAGTAATTGCAGTTGGGGGTTATCTCACTCATTGATATCCTGTTACTGCCTATTTAAGTGGTACATTTTGGAATATTTTCTGCTTAAAACCTGAGCTTTGGCTGGCTAAGATCTAGCGGCATCCAACTGGATATATAAGAGAATTTAAGAACCTTTAATCTGCATTTTTTCAAATAATACAGCACTTTAATTGATTTATTTGTGTTGCATTGAATATTAACTGAACTGGAAGATTTGACTCTGTTTTTTCAGTTAGTGTTTGCTATAGGGGGTAGTCTCATTCATTGATATCCTGTTACTGCCTATTTAATGGTAAATTTTGGAATATTTTCTACTTGAAACCTGAGCTTTGGCTGGCTAAGATCTAGCTGTATTCAACTGGATGTATAAGAGAATTTAAGTACCTTTTATCTGCACTTTTTTTCAAATAATACAACATTTTAATTGATTTATTTGTGTTGCATTGAGTATTAACTGAAGTGGAAGTTTTGACTCTGATTTTTACAGTTAGTTCCCCACCCACCCTGCCTGGTTTTGTTTTGGTGTTAATCTTGGTGGCTTTGAAACTGCCCACCCCTCTTGTAAATTTGTGTTTGGATACTCCTTCTGGGCCCATCTCATTTGCTCACTCAGCTGAGTGCAGTGATATCATATTCTGATTTCAGGCACTCCTATTGTGTTACTGCATATTTAAGTGGTACATTTTGGAATATTTTCTGCTTAAAACATGAGCTTTGGCCAGCTAAGATCTAGCTGTATTCAACTGGCTGTATAAGAGAATTTAAGTACCTTTTATCTGCATGTTTGTCAAATAATACAGCATTTTAATTGGTTTATTTGTGTTGCATTGAATATTAACTGAACTGGAAGTTTTGACTCTGTTTTTTCAGTTAGTGTTTGCTAGAATTTATTTCCTGTTAGAATTCCTGCATAGACAGTAATTGCAGTCGGGGTAGTCTCACTCATTGAAATCCTGTTACTGCCTATTTAAGTGTTATATTTTGGAATATTTGTTGCTTAAAACCTGAGTTTTGGCCAGCTAAGATCTTGCTGTATTCAACTGGACGTATAAGGGAATTTAAGTACCTTTCATCTGCCCTTTTTTCAAATAATACAGCATTTTAATTGATTTATTTGTGTTGCATTGAATAATAAATTAACTGGAAGTTTTGACTCTGTTTTCTCAGTTAGTGTTTCCTAGATTTTATTGCCTGTTAGAATTCCCGCGTAGACAGTAATTTCAGTTGGGGGTTGTCTCACTCATTGATATCCTGATGCTGCCTATTTAAGTGGTACATTTTTGAATATTTTCTGCTTAAAACCTGAGCTTTGGCCGGCTAAGATCTAGCTGTATTCAACTGGACGTATAAGAGAATTTAAGTACCTTTAATCTGCACTTTTTTCAAATAATACAGCACTTTAATTGATTTATTTGTGTTGCATTGAATAATAAATGAACTGGAAGTTTTGACTCTGTTTTTTTCAGTTAGTGTTTGCTAGATTTTATTGCCTATTAGAATTCCTGCACGGCCAGTAATTGCAGTTGGGGGTAGTCTTATTTATTGATATCCTGTTACTGCCTATTTAAGTGGTACATTTTGAAATATTTTCTGCTTAAAACCTGATATTTGGCTGGCTAAGATCTAGCTGTATTCAACTGGCTGTATAAGAGAATATAAGTACCTTTTATCTGCACTTTTTTGAAATAATACAGCATTTTAATTGATTTATTTGTGTTTTATTGAATATTAACTGAACTGGAAGTTTTGACTCTGTTTTTTCAGTTAGTGTTTGCTATAGGGGGTAGTCTCATTCATTGATATCCTGTTAGTGCCTATTTAATGGTACATTTTGGAATATTTTCTACTTGAAACCTGAGCTTTGGCTGGCTAAGATCTAGCTGTATTCAACTGGATGTATAAGAGAATTTAAGTACCTTTTATCTGCACTTTTTTCAAATAATACAGCATTTTAATTGATTTATTTGTGTTGCATTGAATGTTAACTGAACTGGAAGTTTTCATTATGTCTTTCTAAGTTAGTTCGCCACCGGCCATTCCTGGTTTTGTTTTGGTGTTAATCTTGGTGGCTTTGAAATTGCCCACCCTCTTGTAAATTTGTCTTTGGATACTCCTTCTGGGCCCATCTCATTTGCTCACTCAACTTAGTGCAGTGAGATCATATTCTGATTTCAGGCACTCCTATTGTGTTACTGCCTATTTAAGTGGTACATTTTGGAATATTTTCTGCTTAAAACCTGAGCTTTGGCCGGCTAAGATCTAGCTGTATTCATCTGGGTGTATAAGAGAATTTAAGTACCTTTTATCTGCATGTCTTTTAAATAATACAGAATTTTAATTGATTTATTTGTGTTGCATTGAATATTAACTGAACTGGAAGTTTTGACTCTGTTTTTTCAGTTAGTGTTTGCTAGAATTTATTTCCTGTTAGAATTCCTGCATAGACAGTAATTGCAGTCGGGGTAGTCTCACTCATTGATATACTGTTACTGGCTATTTAAGTGGTATATTTTGGAATATTTTTTGCCTAAAACCTGCGCTTTGGCCGGCTAAGATCTAGTTGTATTCTACTGGATGTATAAGGGAATTTAAGTACCTTTTATCTGCCCTTTTTCAAATAATACAGCATTTTAATTTATTTATTTGTGTTGCATTGAATAATAAATGAACTGGAAGTCTTGACTCTGTTTTTTCAGTTGTTTGCTAGATTTTATTGCCTATTAGAATTCCTGCATAGACAGTAATTGCAGTCGGTGTAGTCTCATTCATTGCTATCCTGTTACTGCCTATTTATGTTGTACATTGTGGAATATTTTCTGTATAAAATCTGAGCTTTGGGAAGCTAAGATCTAGATGTATTCAACTGCACTTATAAGAGAATGTACGTACCTTTTATCTGGACTTTCTCAAATAATATAGCACTTTAATTTATTTATTTTTGTTGCACTGAATATTAACTGAACTGGAAGTTTTGACTCTGTTTTTTCAGTTAGTGTTTGCTAGATTGTATTGGCTGTTAGAATTCCCGCATAGACAGTAATTGCAGTTGGGGGTTGTCTCACTCTTTGATATCCTGTTACTGCCTATTTAAGTGGTACATTTTGGAAGATTTTCTGCTTAAAACCTAAGCTTTGGCCGGCTAAGATCTAGCTGTATTCAACTGGACATATAAGAGAATTTAAGTACCTTTAATCTGCACTTTTTTCAAATAATACAGCACTTTAATTGATTTATTTGTGTTGCATTGAATAATAAATGAACTGGAAGTTATGACTCTGTTTTTTTCAGTTAGTGTTTGCCAGATTTCATTCCCTATTAGAATTCCGGCACGGCCAGTAAATGCAGTTGGGGGTAGTCTTATTTATTGATATCCTGTTACTGCCTATTTAAGTGGTACATTTTGAAATATTTTCTGCTTAAAACCTGATATTTGGCTGTCTAAGATCTAGCTGTATTCAACTGGCTGTATAAGAGAATATAAGTACCTTTTATCTGCACTTTTTTCAAATAATACAGCATTTTAATTGATTAATTTGTGTTTTGTTGAATATTAACTGAACTGGAAGTTTTGACTCTGTTTTTTCAGTTAGTGTTTGCTATAGGGGTAGTCTCATTCATTGATATGCTGTTACTGCCTATTTAATGGTACATTTTTGAATATTTTCTACTTGAAACCTGAGCTTTGGCTGGCTAAGATCTAGCTGTATTCAACTGGATGTATAAGATAATTTAAGTACCTTTTATCTGCACTTTTTTCAAATAATACAGCATTTTAATTGATTTATTTGTGTTGCATTGAATATTAACTGAACTGGAAGTTTTGACTCTGATTTTTCAGTTAGTGTTTGCTATAGGGGTAGTCTCATTCATTGATATGCTGTTACTGCCTATTTAATGGTACATTTTTGAATATTTTCTACTTGAAACCTGAGCTATGGCCGGCTAAGATCTAGCTGTATTCAACTGGCTGTTTTAGAGAATTTAACTACCTTTTATCTGCATGTTTTTCAAATAATACAACATTTTAATTGATTTATTTGTGTTGCATTGAATATTAACTGAACTTTAAGTTTTGACCCTGTTTTTTCAGTTAGTGTTTGCTAGAATTTATTTCCTGTTAGAATTCCTGCATAGGCAGTAATTGCAATTGGGGGTAGTCTCACTCATTGATATCCTGTTACTGCCTATTAAAGTGGCATATTTTCGAATATTTTTTGCTTAAAACCTAAGATTTGGCCGGCTAAGATCTAGCTGTATTCAATTGGACGTATAAGCGAATTTAAGTACCTTTTATCTGCACTTTTTTCAAATAATACAGCATTTTAATTGATTTATTTCTGTTGCATTGAATAATAAATGAACTAGAAGTTTTGACTCTGTTTTTTCAGTTAATGTTTGCTAGATTTTATTGCCTATTAGAATTCCTGCATAGACAGTAATTGCATTCGGTGTAGTCGCATTCATTGCTATCCTGTTACTGCCTATTTAAGTGGTACATTTTGAAATATTTTCTGCTTAAAACCTGATATTTGGCTGGCTAAGATCTAGCTGTATTCAACTGGCTGTATAAGAGAATATAAGTACCTTTTATCTGCACTTTTTTGAAATAATACAGCATTTTAATTTTAATTGATTTATTTGTGTTTTATTGAATATTAACTGAACTGGAAGTTTTGACTCTTTTTCAGTTAGTGTTTGCTATAGGGGGTAGTCTCATTCATTGATATCCTGTTACTGCCTATTTAATGGTACATTTTGGAATATTTTCTACTTGAAATCTGAGCTTTGGCTGGCTAAGATCTAGCTGTATTCAACTGGATGTATAAATGAATTTAAGTACCTTTTATCTGCACTTTTTTCAAATAATACAGCATTTTAATTGATTTATTTGTGTTGCATTGAATATTAACTGAACTGGAAGTTTTCACTCTGCTTTTCTCATTTAGTTCGCCACCCACCATCCCTGGTTTTGTTTTGGTGTTAATCTTGGTGGCTTTGAAATTGCCCGCCCCTCTTATAAATTTGTGTTTGGATACTCCTTCTTGGCCCATCTTATTCGCTCACTCAACTTAGTGCAGTCAGATCATATTCTGATTTCAGGCACTCGTATTGTGTTACTGCCTATTTAAGTAGTACATTTTGGAATATTTTCTGCTTAAAACCTGAGCTTTGGCCAGCTAAGATCTAGCTGTATTCAAATGGCTGTATTAGAGAATTTAAGTACCTTTTATCTGCCCTTTTTTCAAATAATACAGAATTTTAATTGATTTATTTGTGTGGCATTGAATAATAAATGAACTGGAAGTTCTGACTCTGTTTTTTCAGTTAGTGTTTGCCAGATTTTATTCCCTGTTAGAATTCCGGCATAGACACTAATTGCAGTCGGGGTAGTCTCATTCATTGCTATCCTGTTACTGCCTATTTATGTGGTACATTTTGGAATATTTTCTGCTTAAAATCTGCACTTTGGCCAGCTAAGATCTAGGTGTATTTAACTGGATGTATAAGAGAATTTAAATACCGTTTATCCACACTTTTTCAAATAATACAGTATTTAAAATGATTTATTTGTGTTGCATTTAATATTAACTGAACTGGAAGTCTTGACTCTGTTTTTTTCAGTTAGTGTTTGCTAGATTTTATTGCCTTTTAGAATTCGTGCATAGACAGCAATTGCAGTCAGGGTAGTATCATTCATTGATATCCTGTTACTGCCTATTTAAGTGTTACATTTTTGAATATTTTCTGCTGAAAACTTGAGCTTTGGTCGGCTAACATCTAGATGTATTCAACTGGATGTATAAGAGAATTTAAGTACCTTTTATCTGCCCTTTTTTCAAATAATGCAGTATTTTAGTTGATTTATTTGTGTTGCATTGAATAATAAATTAATTGGAAGTTTTGACTCTGTTTTTTTAGTTAGTGTTTGCTAGATTTTGTTGCCTATTAGAATTCCTGCATAGACAGTAATTGCAGACGGTGTAGTCTCATTCATTGCTATCCTGTTACTGCCTATTTATGTTGCACCTTTTGGAATATTTTCTGTATAAAACCTGAGCTTTGGCCGGTTAAGAGCTAGATGTATTCAACTGCACGTATAAGAGAATTTAAGCACCTTTTATCTGGACTTTTTTTCGAATAATACAGCACATTAAGTGAGTTATTTTTATTGCATTGAATATTAACTGAATTGGAAGTTTTGACTGTTTTTTAAGTTAGTGTTTGCTAGATTTTATTGCCTGTTAGAATTCCCACATAGACAGTAATTGCAGTTGGGGGTTGTCTCACAAATTGATATCCTGTTACTGCCTATTTAAGTGGTACATTGTGGAATATTTTCTGTTTAAAACCTGAGCTTTGGCCAGCTAAGATCTAGCTGTATTCAACTGGCTGTATTAGAGAATTTAAGTACCTTTTATCTGCATGTTTTTCAAATAATACAACATTTTAATTGATTTATTTGTGTTGCATTGAATAATAAATGAACTGGAAGTTTTGACTCTGTTTTTTCAGTTAATGTTTGCTAGATTTTATTGCCTATTAGAATTCCTGCATAGACAGTAATTGCAGTCGGTGTAGTCTCATTCATTGCTATCCTGTTACTGCCTATTTAAGTGGTACATTTTGAAATATTTTCTGCTTAAAACCTGATATTTGGCTGGCTAAGATCTAGCTGTATTCAACTGGCTGTATAAGAGAATATAAGTACCTTTTATCTGCACTTTTTTGAAATAATACAGCATTTTAATTGACTTATTTGTGTTTTATTGAATATTAATTGAACTGGAAGTTTTGACTCTGTTTTTTCAGTTAGTGTTTGCTATAGGGGGTAGTCTCATTCATTGATATCCTGTTACTGCCTATTTAATGGTACCTTTTGGAATATTTTCTATTTGAAACCTGAGCTTTGGCTGGCTAAGATCTAGCTATATTCAACTGGATGTATAAGAGAATTTAAGTACCTTTTATCTGCACTTTTTTCAAATAATACAGCATTTTAATTGTTTATTTGTGTTGCATTGAATGTTAACTGAACTGGAAGTTTTCATGCTGTTTTTCTCAGTTAGTTCGCCACCCATTCTCCCTGGTTTTGTTTTGATGTTAATCTTGGTGGCTTTGAAATTGCCCGCCCCTCTTGTAAATTTGTGTTTGGATACTCCTTCTGGACCAATCTCATTTGCTCACTCAACTTAGTGCAGTCAGATCATATTCTGATTTCAGGCACTCGTATTGTGTTACTGCCTATTTAAGTAGTACATTGTTGAATATTTTCTGCTTAAAACCTTAAGTTTGGCCAGCTAAGATCTAGTTGTATTAAACTGGATGTACAAGAGAATTTAAGTACCTTTTATCTGCGCTTTTTTCAAATAATACAGAATTTTAATTGATTTTTTTATGTTGCATTGAATAATAAATACAATGGAAGTTCTGACTCTGTTTTTTCAGTTAGTGTTTGCCAGATTTTATTGCCTGTTAGAATTCCTGCATAGACAGTAATTGCAGTCGGGGTAGTCTCATTCATTGCTATCCTGTTACTGCCTATTTAGGTGGTACATTTTGGAATATTTTCTGCTTAAAATCTCTGCTTTGGCCATCTAAGATCTAGGTGTATTCAACTGGATGTATAAGAGAATTTAAGTACCTTTTATCTGCACTTTTTTCAAATAATACAGTATTTTAAATTATTTATTTGTGTTGCATTGAATATTAACTGAAATGGACATTTTCACTCTGATTTTTTCAGTTAGTCCCCCACCCACCAACCCTGGTTTTGTTTTGGTGTTAATCTTGGTGGCTTTGAAACTGCCCACCCCTCTTCTAAATTTGTGTTTGGATACTCCTTCTGGGCCCATCTCATTTGCTGACTCAACTTAGTGCAGTGAGATCATATTCTGATTTCAGGCACTCCTATTGTGTTACTGCCTATTTAAGTGGTACATTTTAGAATATTTTCTGCTTAAAACCTGAGCTTTGGCCGGCTATGATCTAGCTGTATTCAACTGGCTGTATAAGAGAATTTAAGTACCTTTTATCTACATGTTTTTTAAATAATACAGAATTTTAATTGATTTATTTGTGTTGCATTGAATATTAACTGAATTGGAAATGTTGACTCTGTTTTTCAGTTAGTGTTTACTATATTTTATTGCCTATTAGAATTCCTGCATAGACAGTAATTGCAGTCGGTGTAGTCTCATTCATTGCTATCCTGTTACTGCCTATTTATGTTGTACGTTTTGGAATATTTTCTGAATAAAACCTGATCTTTGGCCTGCTAAAATCTAGTTGTATTCACCTGGATGTATAAGAGAATTTATGTACCTTTTATCTGCACTTTTTCAAATAATACAGCATTTTAATTGATTTATTTGTGTTGCATTGAATATTAACTGAACTGGAAGTTTTGACTCTGTTTTTTCAGTTAGTGTTTGCTAGATTTTATTGCCTGTTAGAATTCCTGCATAGACAGTAATTGCAGTTGGGGGTAGTCTCATTCATTGATATCCTGTTACTGCCTATTTAAGTGGTTCATTTTGGAATATTTTCTGTTTAAAACCTGAGCTTTGGCCAGCTAAGATCTAGCTGTATTCAACTGGACGTATAAGAGAATTTAAGTACCTTTTATCTGCACTTTTTCAAATAATACAGCACTTTAATTGATTTATTTGTGTTGCATTGAATAATAAATGAACTGGAAGTTTTGACTCTGTTTTTTTCAGTTAGTGTTTGCCAGATTTCATTACCTATTAGAATTCCTGCACAGCCAGTAATTGCAGTTGGGGTAGTCTCATTTATTGATATCCTGTTACTGCCTATTTAAGTGGTACATTTTGGAATATTTTCTGCTTAAAACCTGATATTTGGCTGGTTAAGATCTAGCTGTATTCAACTGGATGAATAAGAGAATTTAAGTACCTTTTGTCTGCACTATTTTCAAATAATACAGCATTTTAATTGATTTATTTGTGTTGCATTGAATGTTAAATGAACTGGAAGTTTTGACTCTGTTTTTTCAGTTATTGTTTGCTAGATTTTGCAGTTGGGGGTAGTCTCATTCATTGATATTCTGTTACTGCCTATTTAAGTGGTACATTTTGCAATATTTTCTGCCTAAAATCTGAGCTTTAACTGGCTAAGATCTAGCTGTATTCAACTGGATGTATAAGAGAATTTAAGTACCTTTTATCTGCACTTTTTCAAATAATACAGCATTTTAATTGATTTATTTGTGTTGCATTGAATATTAACTGAACTGGAAGTTTTGACTCTGTTTTTTCAGTTAGTGTTTGCTAGGTAGTCTCATTCACTGATATCCTGTTACTGCCTATTTAACTGGTACATTTTGGAATATTTTCTACTTAAAACCTGAGCTTTGGCTGGCTAAGATCTAGCTGTATTCAACTGGACATATAAGAGAATTTAAGTACCTTTTATCTGCACTTTTTTTATTTGTGTTGCATTGAATAATAACTGAACTGGAAGGTTTGACTCTGTTTTTCAGTTAATTTTATTGCCTGTTAGAATTCCTTAATTGCAGAGTCTCATTCATTAACATTCTGTTACTGCCTATTTAAATAGTACATTGTGGAATATTTTCTGCTTAAAACCTGAGGTTTGGCCAGCTAAGACCTAGTTGTATTAAACTGGACGTACAAGAGAATTTAAGTACCTTTTATCTGCCCTTTTTTCAAATAATACAGAATTTTGATTGATTTATTTGTGTTGCATTGGATAATAAATAAAATGGAAGTTCTGACTCTGTTTTTTCAGTTAGTGTTTGCCAGATTTTATTGCCTGTTAGAATTCCTGCATAGACAGTAATTGCAGTCGGGGTAGTCTCATTCATTGCTATCCTGTCACTGCCTATTTATGTGGTACATTTTGGAATATTTTCTGCTTAAAATCTGCGCTTTGGCCGTCTAAGATCTAGGTGTATTCAACTGGATGTATAAGAGAATTTAAGTACCTTTTATCTGCACTTTTTTCAAATAAAACATCATTTTATTTGATTTATTTGTGTTGCATTGAATATTAAATGAAATGGACATTTTCAACTCTGATTTTTTCAGTTAGTCCCATACCCACCAACCCTGGTTTTGTTTTGGTGTTAATCTTGGTGGCTTTGAAACTGTCCACCCCTCTTGTAAATTTGTGTTTGGATACTCCTTCTGGGCCCATCTCATTTGCTCACTCAACTTAGTGCAGTGAGATCATATTCTGATTTCAGGCACTCCTATTGTGTTACTGCCTATTTAAGTGGTACATTTTGGAATATTTTCTGCTTAAAACCTGAGCTTTGGCCGGCTAAAACCTAGCTGCATTCAAATGGGTGTATAAGAGAATTTAAGTACCTTTTATCTGCATGTTTTTTAAATAATACAGAATTTTAATTGATTTATTTCTGTTGTATTGAATATTAACTGAACTGGAAGTTTTGACTCTGTTTTTTCAGTTAGTGTTTGCTAGAATGTATTTCCTGTTAGAATTCCTGCATAGACAGTAATTGCAGTCGGGGGTAGTCTCACTCATTGATATCCTGTTACTGCCTATTTAAGTGGTATATTTTGGAATATTTTTTGCCTAAAACCTGAGCTTTGGCCGGCTAAGATCTAACTGTATTCAAGTGGATGTATAAGGGAATTTAAGTACCTTTTATCTGCCCTTTTTTCAAATAATATAGCATTTTAATTTATTTATTTGTGTTGCATTGAATAATAAATGAACTGGAAGTTTTGACTCTGTTTTTTCAGTTAATGTTTGCTAGATTTTATTGCCTATTAGAATTCCTGCATAGACGGTAATTGCAGTCGGTGTAGTCTCATTCATTGCTATCCTGTTACTGCCTATTTATGTTGTACGTTTTGGAATATTTTCTGAATAAAACTGATCTTTGGCCAGCTAAGATCTAGATGTATTCAACTGCACGTATAAGAGAATTTAAGTACCTTTAATCTGCACTTTTTCCAAATAATATAGCACTTTAATTGATTTATTTGTGTTGCATTGAATAATTTAAGTACCTTTAATCTGCACTTTTTCCAAATAATATAGCACTTTAATTGATTTATTTGTGTTGCATTGAATAATAAATGAACTGGAAGTTTTGACTCTGTTTTTTTTCAGTTAGTGCTTGCCAGATTTCATTGCCTATTAGAATTCCTGCACGGCCAGTAATTGCAGTTGGGGTAGTCTTATTTATTGATATCCTGTTACTGCCTATTTAAGTGGTACATTTTAAAATATTTTCTGCTTAAAACCTGATATTTGGCTGACTAAGATCTAGCTGTATTCAACTGGCTGTATAAGAGAATATAAGTACCTTTTATCTGCACTTTTTTCAAATAATACAGCATTTTAATTGATTTATTTGTGCTTTATTGAATATTAACTGAACTGGAAGTTTTGACTCTGTTTTTTCAGTTAGTGTTTGCTATAGGGGGTAGTCTCATTCATTGATATCATGTTAGTGCCTATTTAATGGTACATTTTGGAATATTTTCTACTTGAAACCTGAGCTTTGGCTGGCTAAAATCTAGCTGTATTCAACTGGATGTATAAGAAAATTTAAGTACCTTTTATCTGCACTTTTTTCAAATAATACAGCATTTTAATTGATTTATTTGTGTTGCATTGAATGTTAACTGAACTGGAAGTTTTCATTCTGTTTTTCTCAGTTAGTTCGCCACCCGCCATCCCTGGTTTTGTTTTGGTGTTAATCTTGGTGGCTTTGAAATTGCCCGCCCTCTTGTAAATTTGTCTTTGGATACTCCTTCTGGGCCCATCTCATTTGCTCACTCAACTTAGTGCAGTGAGATCATATTCTGATTTCAGGCACTCCTATTGTGTTACTGCCTATTTAAGTGGTACATTTTGGAATATTTTCTGCTTAAAACCTGAGCTTTGGCCAGCTAAGATCTAGCTGTATTCATCTGGGTGTATAAGAGAATTTAAGTACCTTTTATCTGCATGTTTTTTAAATAATACAGAATTTTAATTGATTTATTTGTGTTGCATTGAATATTAACTGAACTGGAAGTTTTGACTCTGTTTTTTCAGTTAGTGTTTGCTAGAATTTATTTCCTGTTAGAATTCCTGCATAGACAATAATTGCAGTCGGGGGTAGTCTCACTCATTGATATACTGTTACTGCCTATTTAAGTGGTATATTTTGGAATATTTTTTGCCTAAAACCTGAGCTTTGACCGACTAAGATCTAGTTGTATTCAACTGGACGTATAAGGGAATTTAAGTACCTTTTATCTGCCCTTTTTTCAAATAATACAGCATTTTAATTTATTTATTTGTGTTGCATTGAAGAATAAATGAACTGGAAGTCTTGACTCTGTTTTTTCAGTTAATGTTTGCTAGATTTTATTGCCTATTAGAATTCCTGCATAGACAGTAATTGCAGTCGGTGTAGTCTCATTCATTGCTATCCTGTTACTGCCTATTTATGTTGTACATTTTGGAATATTTTCTGTATAAAACCTGAGCTTTGGCCAGCTAAGATCTAGATGTATTCAACTGCACGTATAAGAGAATGTAAGTACCTTTTATCTGGACTTTTTTCAAATAATATAGCACTTTAATTTATTTATTTTTGTTGCATTGAATATTAACTGAACTGGAAGTTTTGACTCTGTTTTTTCAGTTAGTGTTTGCTAGATTGTATTGGCTCTTAGAATTCCCGCATAGACAGTAATTGCAGTTGGGGGTTGTCTCTCTTTTTGATATCCTGTTACTGCCTATTTAAGTGGTACATTTTGGAAGATTTTCTGCTTAAACCCTGAGCTTTGGCCGGCTAAAATCTAGCTGTATTCAACTGGACATATAAGGGAATTTAAGTACCTTTAATCTGCACTTTTTTCAAATAATCAGCATTTTAATTGATGTATTTGTGTTGCATTGAATAATAAATGAACTGGAAGTTATGACTCTGTTTATATCAGTTAGTGTTTGCCAGATTTCATTGCCTATTAGAATTCCTGCACGGCCAGTAATTGCAGTTGGGGGTAGTCTTATTTATTGATATCCTGTTACTGCCTATTTAAGTGGTACATTTTGAAATATTTTCTGCTTAAAACCTGATATTTGGCTGTCTAAGATCTAGCTGTATTCAACTGGCTGTATAAGAGAATATAAGTACATTTTATCTGCACTTTTTTTAAAATAACACAGCATTTTAATTGATTAATTTGTGTTTTATTGAATATTAACTGAACTGGAAGTTTTGACTCTGTTTTTTCAGTTAGTGTTTGCTATAGGTGGTAGTCTCATTCATTGATATCCTGTTACTGCCTATTTAATGGTACATTTTTGAATATTTTCTACTTGAAACATGAGCTTTGGCTGGCTAAGATCTAGCTGTATTCAACTGGATGTATAAGAGAATTTAAGTACCTTTTATCTGCACTTTTTTCAAATAATACAGCATTTTAATTGATTTATTTGTGTTGCATTGAATATTAACTGAACTGGAAGTTTTGACTCTGATTTTTCAGTTAGTTCCCCAACCACTCACCTGTTACTGCCTATTTAAGTGGTACATTTTGGATTTGTGTAACTGAATTGGAAGTTTTGACCATTTTTTCAGTTAGTGTTTGCTAGATAATTGCAGGCAGGTAGTCTCATTCATTGATATCCTGCCACTGCATATTTAAGTGGTACATTTTAGAATATTTTCTGCTTACAGTAATTGCAGTCATTCATTGATATCCTGTTACTGCCTATTTAATTGGTACATTTTGGAATATTTTCTGCTTAAAACCTGAGCTTTGGACAGCTACGATCTAGCTGTATTCAACTGGCTGTATTAGAGAATTTAAGTACCTTTTATCTGCATGTTTTTCAAATAATACACCATTTTAATTGATTTATTTGTGTTGCGTTGAATATTAACTGAACTGGAAGTTTTGACTCTGTTTTTTCAGTTAGTGTTTGCTAGAATTTATTTCCTGTTAGAATTTTTGCATAGACAGTAATTGCAGTTGGGGGTAGTCTCACTCATTGATATCCTGTTACTGCCTATTTAAGTGGCATATTTTCGAATATTTTTTGCTTAAAACCTGAGATTTGGCCGGCTAAGATCTAGCTGTATTCAACTGGACGTATAAGCGAATTTAAGTACCTTTTATCTGCACTTTTTTCAAATAATACAGCATTTTAATTGATTTATTTCTCTTGCATTGAATAATAAATGAACTGGAAGTTTTGACTCTGTTTTTTTCAGTTAATGTTTGCTAGATTTTATTGCCTATTAGAATTCCTGCATAGACAGGAATTGCAGTCGGTGTAGTCGCATTCATTGCTATCCTGTTACTGCCTATTTAAGTGGTACATTTTGAAATAGTTTCTGCTTAAAACCTGATATTTGGCTGGCTAAGATCTAGCTGTATTCAACTGGCTGTATAAGAGAATATAAGTACCTTTTATCTGCACTTTTTTGAAATAATACAGCATTTTAATTGATTTATTTGTGTTTTATTGAATATTAACTGAACTGAAAGTTTTGACTCTGTTTTTTCAGTTAGTGTTTGCCAGATTTCCTTATCTATTAGAATTCCTGCATGGCCAGTAATTGCAATTGGGGGGTAGTCATATTTATTGATATCCTGTTACTGCCTATTTAAGTGGTACATTTTGAAATATTTTCTGCTTAAAACCTGATATTTGGCTGGCTAAGATCTAGCTGTATTCAACTGGCTGTATAAGAGAATATAAGTACCTTTTATCTGCACTTTTTTGAAATAATACAACATTTTAATTGACTTATTTGTGTTTTATTGAATATTAATTGAACTGGAAGTTTTGACTCTGTTTTTTCAGTTAGTGTTTGCTATATGGGGTAGTCTCATTCATTGATATCCTGTTACTGCCTATTTAATGGTACATTTTGGAATATTTTCTACTTGAAATCTGAGCTTTGGCTGGCTAACATCTAGCTGTATTCAACTGGATGTATAAGAGAATTTAAGTACCTTTTATCTGCACTTTTTTCAAATAATACAGCATTTTAATTGATTTATTTGTGTTGCATTGAATATTAACTGAACTGGAAGTTTTCACTCTGCTTTTCTCAGTTAGTTCACCACCCACCATCCCTGGTTTTGTTTTGGTGTTAATCTTGGTGGCTTTGAAATTGCCCGCCCCTCTTGTAAATTTGTGTTTGGATACTCCTTCTTGGCCCATCTCATTTGCTCACTCAACTTAGTGAAGTCAGATCATATTCTGATTTCAGGCCCTCGTATTGTGTTACTGCCTTTTTAAGTAGTACATTTTGGAATATTTTCTGCTTAAAACCTGAGGTTTGGCCAGCTAAGATCTAGTTGTATTCAACTGGACGTATAAGAGAATTTAAGTACCTTTTATCTGCCCTTTTTTCAAATAATACAGAATTTTAATTGATTTATTTGCTTGGCATTGAATAATAAATGAACTGGAAGTTCTGACTCTGTTTTTTCAGTTAGTGTTTGCCAGATTTTATTGCCTGTTAGAATTCTGGCATAGACAGTAATTGCAGTCGGGGTAGTCTCATTCATTGCTATCCTGTTACTGCCTATTTATGTGGTACATTTTGGAATATTTTCTGCTTAAAATTTGTGCTTTGGCCAGCTAAGATCTAGGTGTATTCAACTGGATGTATAAGAGAATAGAAGTACCTTTTATCCACACTTTTTTCAAATAATACAGTATTTTAAATGATTTATTTGTGTTGCATTTAATATTAACTGAACTGGAAGTCTTGACTTTGTTTTTTCAGTTAGTGTTTGCTAGATTTTATTGCCTATTAGAATTCCTGCATAGACAGTAATTGCAGTCGGTGTAGTCTCATTCATTGCTATCCTGTTACTGCCTATTTATGTTGCACATTTTGGAATATTTTCTGTATAAAACCTGAGCTTTGGCCGGTTAAGATCTAGATCTATTCAACTGCACGTATAAGAGAATTTAAGCACTGTTTATCTGGACTTTTTTTCGAATAATACAGCACTTTAATTGATTTATTTTTATTGCATTGAATATTAACTGAACTGGAAGTTTTGACTGTTTTTTAAGTTAGTGTTTGCTAGATTTTATTGCCTGTTAGAATTCCCACATAGACAGTAATTGCAGTTGGGGGTTGTCTCGCTCATTGATATCCTGTTACTGCCTATTTAAGTGGTAATTGTGGAATATTTTCTGCTTAAAACCTGAGCATTGGCCAGCTAAGATCTAGCTGTATTCAACTGGCTGTATTAGAGAATTTAAGTACCTTTTCTCTGCATGTTTTTCAAATAATACAACATTTTAATTGATTTATTTGTGTTGCATTGAATATTAACTTAACTGGAAGTTTTGACTCTGTTTTTTCAGTTAATGTTTGCTAGATTTTATTGCCTATTAGAATTCCTGCATAGACAGTAATTGCAGTTGGGGGTAGTCTCACTCATTGATATCCTGTTACTGCCTATTTAAGTGGCATATTTTCGAATATTTTTTGTTTAAAACACGAGCTTTGGCCGGCTGAGATCTAGCTGTATTCAACTGGACGTATAAGCGAATTTAAGTACCTTTTATCTGCCCTTATTTCAAATAATACAGCATTTTAATTGATTTATTTCTGTTGCATTGAATAATAAATGAACTGGAAGTTTTGACTCTGTTTTTTCAGTTAATGTTTGCTAGATTTTATTGCCTATTAGAATTCCTGCATAGACAGTAATTGCAGTCGGTGTAGTCTCATTCATTGCTATCCTGTTACTGCCTATTTATGTTGTACGTTTTGGAATATTTTCTGAATAAAACCTGAGCTTTGGCCAGCTAAGATCTAGATGTATTCAACTGCACGTATAAGAGAATTTAAGTACCTTTTATCTGGACTTTTTTCAAATAATATAGCACTTTAATTGATTTATTTTTGTTGCATTGAATATTAACTGAACTGGAAGTTTTGACTCTGTTTTTTCAGTTAGTGTTTGCTAGATTGTATTGCCTGTTAGAATTCCCGCATAGACAGTAATTGCAGTTGGGGGTTGTCTCACTCATTGATATCCTGTTACTGCCTATTTAAGTGGTACATTTTGGAATATTTTCTGTTTAAAACCTGAGCTTTGGCCGGCTAAGATCTAGCTGTATTCAACTGGCCGTATAAGAGAATTTAAGTACCTTTAATCTGCACTTTTTTCAAATAATACAGCACTTTAATTGATTTATTTGTGTTGCATTGAATAATAAATGAACTGAAAGTTTTGACTCTGTTTTTTTCAGTTAGTGATTGCCAGATTTCATTACCTATTAGAATTCCTGCACGGCCAGTAATTGCAGTTGGGGGTAGTCTTATTTATTGATATCCTGTTACTGCCTATTTAAGTGGTACATTTTGAAATATTTTCTGCTTAAAACCTGATATTTGGCTGGCTATGATCTAGCTGTATTCAACTGGCTGTATAAGAGAATATAAGTACCTTTTATCTGCACTTTTTTGAAATAATACAGCATTTTAATTGACTTATTTGTGTTTTATTGAATATTAATTGAACTGGAAGTTTTGACTCTGTTTTTTCAGTTAGTGTTTGCTATATGGGGTAGTCTCATTCATTGATATCCTGTTAGTTCCTATTTAATGGTACATTTTGGAATATTTTCTACTTGAAACCTGAGCTTTGGCCGGCTAAGATCTAGCTGTATTCAACTGGACGTATAAGAGAATTTAAGTACCTTTTATCTGCACTTTTTTCAAATAATACAGCATTTTAATTGATTTATTTGTGTTGCATTGAATGTTAACTGAACTGGAAGTTTTCATTCTGTTTTTCTCAGTTAGTTCGCCACCCACCATCCCTTGTTTTGTTTTGGTGTTAATCTTGGTGGCTTTGAAATTGCCCGCCCTCTTGTAAATTTGTCTTTGGATACTCCTTCTGGGCCCATCTCATTTGCTCACTCAACTTAGTGCAGTGAGATCATATTCTGATTTCAGGCACTCCTATTGTGTTACTGCCTATTTAAGTGGTACATTTTGGAATATTTTCTGCTTAAAACCTGAGCTTTGGCCGGCTAAGATCTAGCTGTATTCATCTGGGTGTATAAGAGAATTTAAGTACCTTTTATCTGCATGTTTTTTAAATAATACAGAATTTTAATTGATTTATTTGTGTTGCATTGAATATTAACTGAACTGGAAGTTTTGACTCTGTTTTTTCAGTTAGTGTTTGCTAGAATTTATTTCCTGTTAGAATTCCTGCATAGACAATAATTGCAGTCGGGGGTAGTCTCACTCATTGATATACTGTTACTGCCTATTTAAGTGGTATATTTTGGAATATTTTTTGCCTAAAACCTGAGCTTTGACCGGCTAAGATCTAGTTGTATTCAACTGGATGTATAAGGGAATTTAAGTACCTTTTATCTGCCCTTTTTTCAAATAATATAGCATTTTAATTTATTTATTTGTGTTGCATTGAATAATAAATGAACTGGAAGTCTTGACTCTGTTTTTTCAGTTAATGTTTGCTAGATTTTATTGCCTATTAGAATTCCTGCATAGACAGTAATTGCAGTCGGTGTAGTCTCATTCATTGCTATCCTGTTACTGCCTATTTATGTTGTACATTTTGGAATATTTTCTGTATAAAACCTGAGCTTTGGCCAGCTAAGATCTAGATGTATTCAACTGCACGTATAAGAGAATGTAAGTACCTTTTATCTGGACTTTTTTCAAATAATATAGCACTTTAATTTATTTATTTTTGTTGCATTGAATATTAACTGAACTGGAAGTTTTGACTCTGTTTTTTCAGTTAGTGTTTGCTAGATTTTATTGGCTCTTAGAATTCCCGCATAGACAGTAATTGCAGTTGGGGGTTGTCTCTCTTTTTGATATCCTGTTACTGCCCTAAAATTTCGTTAAAACAGTG